>NC_091858.1:20166215-20469245 GCF_037783145.1 Equus przewalskii | reverse complement strand
GCGAGATAGTGTAAATTCATCTTTGACTGAAGGTCAAGCGATAACTTTGTGTAAGCACCGCTGTTGCTGTTCGCACTGGTTAAGACCGCTTACCTTAATCAACTACAAACCAGAGGGAAAGTCCCCCAGCCCTGAAACACAGTGACTTCCAAATATGTGAATTTATTGTTTCAAGCCTGGCACTCGCCATCCCAATTGTTTCCCATTTGAAAGATTTCTTGTCTAGAAATGTTTGTTTTTGTTTGTAAGATATGTAATGGCATAGTAGTAACATTATTCAAAGAAACATTGTCTGACTCATAACAAAGTAGCAGTAAAATCTAGACCCTTATTGAGTTGAATTGTGTTTTTTTAAAGAACTTTTCTTTCAGAATAATTTTAGATTCACAGAATAGTTGCAAAGATAGTACAGAGAGTTCCTATACACCACTCTTTTGGTTTCCCTTATTTTTGGCATTTTATATCACCATGGCACATTATTCAAAACAAGAAATTGCCAGTGATACATTTATTAGTTTCCTGAGGCTGCTGTAACAAATTATGAAAGCTTGGTTGCTTCAAACAGACATTTCTTCTCTCACAGTTCTGGAGGCCGGAAGTCCAAAATCAAGGAGTCCTCAGGGCTGCACTCCCTCTAAGGACTGCAGGGGAGATTCTGCTCTGTTTCTTCCAGTTTCTGGAAGTTGCTGGAATTTCTTGGCTTAAGGCGCCAGTCTCAATGACCACATTGCCTCCTCCTCCTCTCTGTGTGCCTCTCTGTGTTTCTCTTATAAGGATATCTGTCATTGGATTTAAGGCCACCTGGATAATCGAGAATGATCTTCCTATCTTGAGATCTTTAACTTGGTTACATCAGAAAGATGCTTTTTCCAAATAAGGGTAACAATCTCAAGTTCTGGCTTAGGACATGGACCTCTCTTTTGAGGGGGGCCACCATTCAACCTACCACAGTTTATTGTTATTAACTAAACCCCAAAATTTTTTCCATCAATGTCATCTTTCTGCTCCAGGATTCAATCAGGGCACTGGATTTAGTTGTCATGTCTCCCCCGTCTCCTCTTGTCTGTGACAATTCCCCAGACTTTCCTTGTTTTTCATGACCTGGAGAGTCTTGAGGTGTACCGCTCAGCTATCCCATAGAAAAGCACCAGTCTAGGTTCCCCGATGTCTTTCTTGTGATCAGACTGGATTTGTGGGTTTGGGGGCAGGAACGTCGTGGAGATGAAGTGCTTTTCTTGTCACATCATATCAGGGGTACATGATATCCACATGACATCACTGGGGATGTTAACCTTCATCACTCGTTTAAGGTACTTTTTGCTAGGTTTTACCACTCTAGCATTACTATTTTTTTCCTTTCCCTACTCCATTCTGTGGGATGGAGTCACTAAATCTAGCCCATAGTGGGTGGGGGGATGGGGAGGGAGGATTAAGCTTCACCTTCTATAAAGCGAAATAACTACATATATTATTTGGAATTCTTCTGTAACTTCTCCCCCATTTATTTATTTTTAACCCACTTATTCATATCAGCATGGTTGCATTTATATTTATTTTATATTTTGGGTTATAATCCAATACTACATTATGTATTTTGTCTCTTAAATTATCCCAGCTTTGGCCATTGGGAGCTCTTTCAAGTTGGCTCCTGTGTCCCTTTGACACGCCCCCAACCTTTTGAGCACTGTTTTACTTTCTGAGCGACGAGATGGCCAAGCTTATCTTGTTTCTGTGGTTTACTTTTTAAAGCCAAACAAAATATTAAACACTAGGACTTCAGTTTTACTTATCTGGAATGAGAAATGGCATTCTTCTGTTGATACCTTTTGGAATCCTGGTAAGTAAAAACAGTGGCACAGTTTCATAAAGTAATGATTACAAACAAAACAGCCCGGCTAAAGAGCTCTGTGAGATAAGTGACTGCTTTTCTTGCAACAAAAATGTTCATGCCTCAAGCAGAAGAGAGGGCATAGCACTGAATTCTAATAAGAAAGTGAGAAACCTTTAACCCCAGCACAACCTCGGCAGAGACTGCCAATTCCCCGCTGGTGCAAACCTGGATTGGCTGCAGACTCAGGGCTCCTGTCTCACTTGTTTTTAACCTTTTCGGTGTTTGTAAATGTACAGGCATTGCTCTCTCATAAAAACACCATTGAATAATACATTGTTTTCATATAACAGCTTGGGCCCTCGAGACCCTAGAAAATTTTCCAGTGTAGACGTAGGTCACTTAGCCCAGAAATGAAGTGAAACTAAGCTGCCCATGGAAGCCTGTGAGTACACATTTGAAATAAACAGTGCTATGCAGGATTCCAACTTGTGTGTTTGTTTATATTTTCCCCAGAAGAGGGAAAATTGGTTATAAAAATCCTATGTATAGCAGCAGAGCCTTGACTGATATAGTGCCAGGAAGGAGAGGATGGCCAAAAAGACCGGGTAGGGTTTTGCTCTGCTGTGCACAAGGTCGCCAGGAGTCGGAATCTACTCCATGGCGTCAAAACAAGAGGGAAGTGAAGAAAAATTTCTCTGATTATTCTTGGCCTTCCGAGGAGGCCGGATCTATTTACCTAACACGGCTTGGTCAACAGCACACTCAAACAGGCCAGAAGAAGGTATCATCTAGCAATAAGGATAACTTCAATAACATTAGGCATTTCACTATTTTCAAAACACACACGTATATATAAATGCTTATTTCATCACCAGATAGTTCTGCTAGGTGGGCAAACAAACTCTTCAACTTATCATCTCCACTCTAGGGACGAGGCAGCCTGCAGTAAGACAGGCTGAATTTCTTGGTGCAATCAGAGTTATTCACTTACAGAGCACAAGGATTCAGGAATGAATAAGACACGTACAAAAAAATCACAAAACATGTTGCATCTCTAAAATGCTCTTTAATGTTTTTGGAACATATGAGGCTAATCCCAATGAGAAATTTAAAAACTGCCACTAAGTAGTCAACCTTTCTCTAAATTCAAGTTGCGTTTCTACGACCCAATGTACTTACAGCCTGATTAACCAGCCAGTTTTTCAAAATTTAGTCTGGCATCTAACAAATATTTTAAATCCTTTTAATGTCATTTCAAGGAAATTATGTGTATATTAAAGTCAAGGGGGAAAATATTCCTCTAAAATGAGGAGTTATTTCAATAAAATATTTTTTCAGCAAGATATGCATTGGAAGATTATAAATGGAGAACTATGACATGATGTGCTCTTCTGTTTTTCGGCATGGAAAAAATTAAAAATAGTGTATTTTGCCTTGTTATTTCCACAAAAGCACTTAGCAACCTTTCATATTTTCAACATCATTTCTTGACAAGACAAAGAGAAGAGCAATCTGTGGGTGGCACTCTGAAATAGTAAGCAGAGGAGTGTCTTATTAAGAAAGAACATCACATCACGCCAGCTGTTAGAATGTTCGCCAACTCTACTTCTCTAAGAATCAGAAGAAACATCCCCCTGATTACTTATGAGGTAGAGTGACTTTACTTTTGGTATCCAAATGAGGTCATTAATTTGAAAGGATAGGGCCTCACAACTAACGCAGTCACCTTTAAAAAAGTAAAGGAAGGAGGAAATTAAGCAGTCACCTTATTTAGGATTTTTTTCTCCGTTTGTCACATTAGTCTTCTTCTATTCTTCTCTTTAAGACAAATGTGATCTAAAATATCACTGAATGGAAGCTGTGGGTAACTCTGAAGAATTAATCTCACGTATTTGGGTGTTTGGTTTTTAAGTGCAGTTAAGAAATTACCATCCTCAAAACTGTTAATTAATGCTAAAACTGGCAATTCTTCTATTTCCTTCCAGCTTCAGAGTGCTGGTGAATGCTTGATTCTCTTTGGACTTTTAGATTATAAAAGCAACAGCATATAAATCTAACTTCATTTCTTTCACTTCTGCCATCGACATAGTGTAAGAGTTGGCATGGTGACTCTTTCTGCTTCCTTCTACTTTTTAACCTATCTGAATCTTTATATTTAAAGTGGGATTCAAGTGGACAACATATAGTTGGATCTTATTTTATTTATCCACTCTGATAATCTCTGTCTTTTTATTAGTGTATTTGGACCAATCAGATTTAAAGTAAGTACTGATGTGATTGGATTAATATTCACCATGTTTTAACTGTAACTTTCTTGCATTTACTCTTTGTTTCTTTTAGTCTCTTTTTCTTCTTTCTCTCATTTTAACTGAGCATTTTGTAGGATTCTATTTTATCTCCTCTCCCAGCACATGAATTATACTTCTTTTTAAAAATTTTAGCAGTTTCCTTAAATTATGTAATTCACATTTTTAACTAAGCTAAGTTCACCTTCAAATAGCACTACACCACTATAGGGAATACCCTATAACAGAGTAGTCCCGATTGTTCCCTGCTGTCCCTTAGGACACTGTTATCTGCTATTGACTGAATTGTATCCCCCTCAAAACTCATATGTTGAAGCTTTAACCTCCAATGTGATAGTACTTGGAGACAGGGCCTTTGGGTGATAATTAGATTTCAACGAAGTCATGAGAGTAGGGCCCCCATGATGAGGAAAAGGAAGAAGAGGAAGAAAGAACAAAGCTTGCCCTCTCTCTCAGCCATACGAGGACACAGCAAGAAAGCAGCCATCTGCAGCCAGTAAGAGGGTCCTCACCGGCAGCTGAATCAGACACCACCTTGGTCTTAAATTTACCAGCCTCCGCAACTGTGAGAAATAAATAGCTGTTTTTCAAGCCACCTCGTCTATGGTATTTTGTTATTGTGGCCCAAGCTGACTAATACATTATCAATGATATCATTTAACCGTATGCTATAATCACCCAATACAATGTTGCTATTATTACTCTAAACAATGTTATCTTTTAGATCAATTAAAAATAAGAAAAGGAAAAGATTTTTTACTTTCCTTTCCTCCTGCTCCAGTGCTCTTCCTTTGTTTATGCAGCTCCAAGTTTCTGACCTGTATCATTTTCCTACTTCCTGAAGAACTACTGATAATATTTGTGTGAGAGCAGGTCTTCTGGCAGTGAATACCCTCACTTTTCATTTGGGTGAGAAAGTCTTTGTTTTTCCTTCACATTTGAAGGATAATCTCTTCTGACACAGAATTTAAAGTTGCTAGGGTTTTTTCTTTCTTTCTTTACTCTCTCTGCTCCTCTCTCTTCTTGTTTGCATGGTTTCTGATGAGAAGTCTGCAGTTCTAATTCTTGCTCCTCCTTGGGTAAAATGCTCCCCCACCTCCAGCTTCTTTCAAGATTTTCTCTTTGTTTTCTGCAATTTGAATGAGAGCCCTGGGTGGAGATTTTTTATATTGATCCTTCTCGATGTTCTCTAAGCTAACTAGACTTGTGATTTGATGTCTCTAATGAATGTTGGAAAGTTCTCAGCTTTCATTACTTCAAATATTTCTTTTGCTCTGCTCTCTCTTTCTTTTCCTTCTGGTAATTCGATTTAGATATATGTTATACCTTTTGCAGTTGTCCCACAATTTTTGGACGTTTTGGTTTTTCATTATTCTTTTTCTCTTTCCATTTCAGTTTAGAACATTTCTATTGACATATATTCAAGCTCACTAATTCTCTCCTTAGCTGTGTCTAGCCTGCTGATGAGTCCATCAAAGTCATTCTTCATTTCTGTTGCCATATTTTTCCCTTTTAGACTTTCCTTTTGATTTTTTTCTTAGAGTTTCCATTTTTCTGATAACATTATCCATGTGTTTTTACATGTTGCCCACCTTTTTTTATTGGAGCCCTTTACAAATTGATCACAATTATTTTACATTCCCTATCTGCTAACTGTAGAATCTGTCATTCTAAGTCTGGTTCTGATGTTTGTTTTGTCTCTTCAGACTGTGTTTTTATTTGGCATGCCTTCTAATTTTTTGCTGAAACCAGACATGGATATATATCTCTCCATGGCCTTCAGTATGAGGATTTATGTTAATCTGGCTAGGAGTCGGGCTATGTTTAGTGTTTTCTGTAGCTACAGCTGCCAGAGGCTTCAGATTCCTCAGGTGTCCTTTTTATGTGTCTCTAGTTGTCATGAAGTTTCCTTAAGAACTCCTCCGCAGATAGAGTCTGCATCTTTCAGCTCAGCTCTAATTCATTGTTACTATACCGGAGCCCCATGGGTAAGTGCTAAGGTGTGCAGGATGAGAAGCATTCTAGAATCTCATGATTAAATCTCAGGGTTTTAGTGGGTCTGTATCCCCGAGATGTGACCTTTGCAAGTGTTTCTTAGTTTTCCTTCCCTCCCTCACTTGTGATACAGGAAGGCTAGAGGGGACCGGAATCAGAGAAATACCCTTCCCCGAGGTGGGATAAATCCCTGGGAGTCTTTTTCCTTGGATACTGGACCTTTGTTACAGAGAAGGCTCTGGGCATATTTTATAAGTGTTACTCTTCTCATCCCTCTGCCAGAACCACAAGAGGCTCTCTCTCAGCTCTTCACCATGAGATGCTAGTGAGATTCCAAGCTCCAGATGGAGTGCAGGGGCTCCTTAAGATGAGGGACCTCTGGGGTTTCCCACTCTCAAATTATTCCACACTTAGCCTCTAGCAATTTATCAAAATTAGCACTTAGGTGTTTCTACAAGTGTCTGGTCTCCACTGCTTCTGCCCCCGAGAAGCTGATCTTGGCTGTAATTCTCTGTATGTGGCTGTCTCTCCAGATTTCAGGATGATAGTTTGCCCTGTGACCTCAGTTCTCTGCTGAGTCCAAGAAAATTCACTGATTGTCAGTTTGTTCAGCTTCTAGTTGTAAAGACAGAGCTATGACTTACAAGCTATGTATATATCAGCGGGAGCTGTAATAGGAAGTCTCTAGACTTAGCATTAGAACATTTTTACTTGGTGATTTCCTCAGGACAGTCCCTGGAATGTATCATTCTCTTCTTCAGGACCAAAGTGATACAGGATTAATATATTCAAAGAACCAAGAGTTCTACTTTTAGGCAGCCATAGGCTTAAATTATTGAAGACAGATATTTAACCATTCTCTTAAATCTAAAGGGAATTAAGTTAATTATTCAATCTTAATAACTGATTTCAGCAATTAGTAATGGCCATTAATAGAAATCTGTACTACCGGCAAATCAAATTTTAGGCTGAATTATACTGCACAATAGATTTTAAGAAACTTGATGGTCTAGATGTTATCTATACCATATATATAATGTGTGTGTGTATGTTCCCCCCATAGCAATTTCAGATGTATTATCCACTCTTCTCTACCCTCCTCTATGTGCTAGGAAACTAATCTATGTATCTAAATCAAAGTGCTGCCTTGCTTTCTGGCTTCTGGTTGTATTCACCAAAGGACAAGAACTCAGATAGAAGGAAAGGAATGAGGCTGAGGTACCAGTTCTCTCAGCTCATTCCCTATGTGTTCCCATCGGATTGAGTACATCCCTAGAAGTTCATAGCTCCTCCCCACTGTGTACCTTTCCACGGAATCTCCCCTTTAGGGTTTTCAACTCTTCCCGCTTGCTGCCCATTTATGCCTGGGCTTATAAAAGCCCAACTGTTTATGTGCCTGAACTCTGGTTCAGTTTTTAGTATCTAAGTCAGAAAAATTCACAACCCACGTTATATTATGATAATGCAATAATGCCATTCCCACAGCTCCTTTTGTCTCCCCACTTTGCCTGAGACTATAGGATATCAGTGTATCTAAAGGAAGAAGGAATAGTGTTTTGGCTGCTCCAAAAGTAACATTTATGTAGGAGAGATAATTGCCTAGTTAAAGACCTTACATTTCTGAGCCAGGACTAGCAACTTCGCTCGAATTTCCAGGATGCAATCAGTTCTATGGTCTTTTAGTTGCTGGAAATTCCTTCCAAATTCTGGCAGTGTTGAGCATCAGACCCACTTTGGGTGTTATTGTGAATTTTGGGATTTTTTTTTATCTTAGATATTTTACTAGAAAGTTAGGAGAGGATTTCAGGCACTGTTGTAAACCCAAAGTCTGAATATTGAATTAGTAATAACTATTAAACAGACCACAAACATTTTACCCTCCCACATGAGGCTCAACACAATATGGCGCTAGCTTCTTACATGTACTCCATGCTTGAGCTAAACTACCTGGATATTCTTGAATTTCCCCAAATCTCTGACTTTGTTTTCTTACCTTCTGTTAGGATTCCCTTCGCTCCAGAAGAAGTTCTACACTTTATTCAAGGATTATCATGGATAGCAACTCCTCTATGAAACATACTCTGTATCTTCAAGAAGATAGTCTCTCCCCTTCTTTTGAACAATTATTGTACATTACTTATTTCTTTCATTGTTTTTCCGCAATGCACACACACACACAGTTGATTCTCATTATTTGCTGTAGTTACATAAGTTGTACAAGGTCACTGCAAACACCGATTTAGCAAATACTGAACTCCCAGGAGACATACAGGGTTAGGTTCCTGCAAGCCTTTGACCACAATATTTTTGTCAACAGATCAATACACAACCTTATTTTATGTGTGTTTCTCTTTAAAGACACTTTATGTAGTATATATCTTTGATTGATTAACATCAAACTCACAGCCAACAGCACTATAACTTCACACCTGAATGAAGATTATCACACCATATTTTCCCTGTAAGGCACACCGCAGCCTCCTTGTGCTTAGGAACACTAGACAGTGCTTCGGCGCTACACCGTGGGACCATTTCAAACAGCGAAGTCACCAACATAAAGCACAAAAGTACAAAAAGGATGGCACTAAATAGACTGTAAAAAGGATACTTGTTTACAGTGTGAAACAGAAGGCAGAGTGTCTCCTTGTTCAACGTCACCTGGGAACGTGCACATCGGTGGCTCAAGTTTTTGGCCACTCTGCGCATGTCTCTGAATCACTGCAAAAGTACCATGACTATTGATTTTGGTGTCACAAATAAATTTTAGCCATTAGACAAATTTGCAAATACCGAATCTTTGAATAATGATAGATGTTTGTGTGTGCGTGTGTGTGTGTGTGTCTACATGTATTAGGTACCTGCTCTGTACCGGATTAGGCATTGTGAATGTATAATGGAAGGGGTTCACAATCTGGAAAGGAAGATAAAAAATAAACTGATGCTTACAATGTGGTGTAAGATATGTGGGAGAAAAGTGCATGGTACTATGAGGTTTCACAATGAGGGTACCTGGAGAAGCATCAAAGTTCAGGAAAAGTTTCCTGGAAAAAGTGGTCCATGAGCTGAGTCCAGAAGGACAATTAGAGCAGAAAGTTTAGCATTTTATTCCATAGCATCGAGTCCAGGGCCTGGGTACATTATAAGTAAACAATAAGGATAAAGCTCTGAATAGCAAGGTCTGCTTAAGTGAGAAACAAAATAGGAGAAAAAAATATTTTACCTAACTGAAACTTGGATACGCAATTACTTCTACAACGTAGGAGACCCATTGCAGCCACTATAATTACCGAAGCAGAGCACAGCACTTTCCTGTGAGAAAGACATCATGCATGACGACATCACATATGACTAAATGGGGACAGGCAGAGCCCTGAAAGATTGACAGCAGCCAAAATCTGGGGAGACTCAAATGTCATGCAGAAGAAGAGTAGACTGAGAAGGACTCCTGAGAGAATAAGAAGGATAATCAATTGTGGCATCCTCACATCAACATGGAAGCTTCATGGAGGGAGGGCTTAGTATTGGAAAGAGTCCACGTAATATGAAGAATGCGAAGCATCCATTAGATTTCACAGCAGGAAGGTCACTGTTGACCTTGGCAGGAACAAGTTCAGTAGAGAACTGGAGGTGGAAGCCAGGTTGCAGTGAACTGAAGAGCAAAATTAATGTTGTTTGTGTGTTTTGTTCTCTAACCCAAGCCACGCTGGCCTTTTTCAGCTTCTCAAACATGTCATACTCCCTCTGGATGAGGGTCTTAATGTCATCTCTCTTCTCTCTGCCTGGTTAGTTCCTTATTAGACTTAATTGTCTCCTATGTTGCTTCCTCTGCAAGGTCTACCCTGAATACCACATGCCACCCACCATATTGCATCTTCTTGTGACATATTCTCATAGCACCCTATCACTGATTCTAATTCTGTCTATCTGATTATTTGAATAATATCTGCTGCCCCTTCCCACACCTTGATGAAGATCGAGACCATGTCTTGTTTCCCTGACAGTGGTATCCCCAGCACCTAGTGACATACCTGGTATGTGATTTTTACTCAACTAATAACTATTCTCAGTATAAGACTAAAAGTTTATTGAATTTATTCATTAATTTTGTTTCCCCCAGTGCCTTGCATATGCAAGAGCTTAATAAATATTTTCAAACAATAGTTAATTAATTTGCAATTTAAAAAAAGAAACTATCTGGAATGTCACATAGCATCTAGAATCCTCCCCCAACACTGTCATTTTGCTTTGTCCCCCACTGTATCCCGTTTGCCAGAATGACGCCTGGCACAGAAGGGGTGCACAACAGTTTTTTGTTGAATTAACAAATAAATGATTGAATGAATAGAAAATTGCAATGAGTTATAGTCCAATCTATATCTTAAGTTTATAAAGTCACAAGTAAAATTTTAAAAAATTAGAAAAGAGCAACAGCTTCTATGATGATTCTGCAAGGCAAAGAGATCATTTCAAAGGAAATTCTCACTCTATTATCACCTACACTATGAGGAATGAAATGAAGAGGTACTATCAGAAATCAAGGTGGCATAACAAGGATCTTTCTAATAAGCTCAAATTCAAAAGGTTATGAATAATAAATACAAGATTTGCACATGACCTAGGACACATATGAAAGACTATTATGAGCATCACCTAAGATATGCTAAAGCCAGAGTAACGGAAAAATGTAAAAAAATAAAAAGGAAAAAATAGACAGAAGGATTTCATGTTCTATACGCAGCTATAAGAAACATATGAAATAAATAGAGCTGAAGATCATATATTAGCACACAGAACTTAAGAGCATCACCATCATTAGCTACTAAGAAAGTGCAAATCAAAAGCACAATAAGATATTACTCCACGTGAACTAGAATGGCTAAAAGAATAAGACTGACAACAGCAAGCAGTGGTGAAGATATGGAGAAATTAGACCTCTTGTATATTGCTGGTGGGAAGGTAAAATCATACAACTACTTTGGAAAATATTTGTCGGTTTCTTATAAAGCTAAACATGAACTTACATTTTGACCCAACTCCACTCTTGGGTATTTATACAAGAGAAATGAAAACTTATGTCTACAAAAAGACCTGTCTAAATGTTCACAGTAGCTTTGTTTACAATGGCCAAAAGCTAGAAATAGCTCAAATACCTATCAATAAGTCGGCAGATAAAGAATTGATTCTCAAAAACTAAAACAGAAATGGATTACATATACATTCCACAACATGGATGAGCCTCAAAAATGTTTAAGTGAAATACGCCAGAATAAAAGACCACATACTATACGATTCCATTTTATTTGAAGTCCTAGAAAAGGCAAAACTAAACTATAGTGGTAGAAATTAGATCAAGGGTTTCCTGGGGTGAGTTACGGTCTAATCTATACCTTAAGTTTATAAACTCACTTATGAATTTACCTATCGTTGGGAAAGGACATAAGGAAATGTTTTGAAGTGATGGAAGTGTTCTAGATCTAATATGTAATGGTGGTTACATGGCTATACACATTGGTCAAACTTACTACATTGTACATTTAAAATGGATGCATTGATTTTATTGTACGCAAATTGTACCCCAATAAATTTTATTGCAATTTTTAAATCATATATTAATTGAAAAAGGAGAGAAAATAGAAATCCTCCAATTCTGTTTTGTTTCTTCTCTTGCTGTTAAGGAACATTTATTTAGTAGATTTAACCTCGATAGAAAGGGACCAAGATTAAATGTGGTGGAAAGATTGTAGAATAGCATCTAGTTCTTTTAAATAAGTTCAAGTTTTAAAACACAGAAATTATACCCTATGCATTTTGGTCAAGGTTCTTCATTGCCAAAACTAGAATCTATTCTAATAGTTTACACTGTGCTATGGACTGAATTGTGTGCACCGCAAGTTCATACAGTGAAGCCCTGACCCGCAATATGACTATATTTGGAGATGGAGCCTACAGAAGTAATTAAGGTCCTAAGAGTAGGGCCCTGATCCAATTGGAGTGATGTCCTTGTAAGAAGAGATACCAGAGAGCTTGCTCTCTCTCTCTGCCATGCGAGGACCCAACAAGCAGGTGACCTTACGCAAGCCAGAGCTCTAACCAGAAACCAACCCTGCTGGACCATGATCTGGGACTTCCCAGTCTCCAGAACTGTGAGAAGTAATGATAATAAATTTCTGTTATTCGAGTCACCCAGTCTATAAAATTTTTCTATGGCATCCTGAGCAGACTAACACACACTGAAATTGCTTTATAATAGGGTACTAGATAGCTTACAGAATCTCTGGCAGGACAAGGAAACCAGTTTTGGTTGCCACTCAGGGATTTGCCACTTCAACCTCTCCCAGAGCATCCCAAAAGAACCACGTATCTCCAGCACATGTTTGCAAGAGCCAACCTCCCCCGACACAGTCAATGCGTCCGCTGCCTCTCTTCATTCTTCCAGGTCCTCCACGGAGGTGTTTCCTGGCAGAGCCTAGGGGGGCCAGCCCACAGAATCCACCCACCAGCGTGCCCAGATCCCTGTTGGTAAGACCTCTGAGCTGCTTCCAGGGCGCTTCGAGGAGCTGCTCAAGGAAAAGTTGAAGAAAAGTTCAAAATATTCCACAGCGGAAAAGGAGACCAAAGAATCATAGACAAGACCAGTGAGCCTGGTGTTCCTCCACCAAATTTCAAAGAAGCCTGATAAAAGGATCATTTTTGAAACTGTAGTGGAAAAAAGTAATAATCATTGAAGGCCACACAATTTTATTACAATGAAGTTTCTCAGATTGGTATGACCAACTGACTTCGGAATGGCACTGAAGACGCCCCCATACTATAAGAGATTAAGAAACATGAGACAGGTTCAGAAAGGAAAGCAATTTTGATTTTCATCATCCTAAAAGGAAATTCGCTGGTACCTGCCATGAGAAACCCTTTTTTAATATGAACACACACAGTCACACATCCCAGCTTATCAAATTTGCAAACGGCACAGGTTGGAGGCGCCAGTGAACAGAGATGGCCTCTGACACTCTCTCTATGTTTTCTCCTGCTACTTCAACAGGTGTACTTCCCTTTTGCTCCACTGCAGTTGCACTACCTGCCTTGAAACTGGTTAAGAGCACTGGGCCAGAATGAAGAGATCACTCCCACAATTTATCTGTTTGATCTCACGCACTTCATTTCCCCTCCCTGGGCCTCTGATTTATCATCTGAACACAAGGATCATTTCCAAGTCCCATTTCAGTTCTTAATCTCCTTGATTCTTACGAAGCCTCTCGGTTCGGCAGCATTTTTTATCTTTCTGAGAAAGCGATTTTTAATCTGCTCTTACCTATGAGTTTTTAGGAGGCTATCTTATCAATATGTGCCTAAGCATTTGGAAATTGTTGGTTACAAAGAACAAATAAAGTATCTTGTGGTAGTCCCAGTGGTGTAGTGGTTAAGTTTGCTTGTTCCACTTTGGCAGCCCAGGATTCACAGGTTTGGATCCCAGGTGCAGACCTAGCACCACTCATCAAACCACACTGTGGCGGCATCCCACATCAAATAGAGGAAGATTGGAACAGATGTTAGCTCAGGGCCAATCTTCCTCACCAAAAAGAAACAAAAAAAAAGAATAAAGTATCTTTTCTGAAACATCTTTGTTCAAGAGCCCAGTTCATCACATGCTTCTCTTAGTATTCCCAGGGAGTGATTTAAAAACAAAACAAACAAAAAACTGGAGGAAGGAGAAAGATTGAGGAAGAGTATAAGTTGTGTCTGAAATCTTTAATGATTAGCCTATTCCTGGAACTTTCTAACAACAAGAATCATCTTTAAATTATGTTATGTGTTCACATCTCTCTGACTGAAACCCCAGAGAAGGCATGAGCTGGAACAACAGGTCCAATAAGAAGGGGAGAAATTCGGGTAACCTCTCAGCCTGCGTCCATGGCCGGCACGAGAAAGGGTCACCCTCCAATTTGCCCTTCTTTCTCACTACACTCTCATCACGTGAAGAGCTGCCTTGATATTTAACCAAAGTGCATACTCCTCTGACATTCTGAGCCTCCTGCAACTAGATCAGCTGGCTATTTTTATTACTTCATTTTACGGCTTTCAGAAAAATCAACTCACCTGTGATGTGTGGAATTTTGAAAGAGGCAAAGCAGTAGACCATATGGAAAGGGACGTTAGCCATGAATAATTTACAGCTCGATATTTCACATACAAAAAAAATTAGAAAATTTTATTAGGGATGATGGGAAGGCAGAACAGAGTTGTTCTCGTTTTAGTTTCACTTTCATTTCTGGATTCAAATCTCGAGGTGTTGGTGAACGCAATTCCTTTTAATCATCCCGGCATGAGCACAGCCATGCTAGTCCAAACACCTATGGTCTGCATCACTTATTCAAATGATGCATTTACTCTCAGGCTCCTAGTGAAAATATTGATAAGCCTCATTGCATAACATGACAGAGTCTAGATACTATGAGAAAATGAATCGGAACAAATAGAAATGCTGAATTTTCAAATTCATTTTCAAAATTAAAAACCATCTACTTGCAATTGGTATGTTATATATCTGTATACTTTCTGGCAAAACACTTTATGAGCTAAAGCCATAAGTAATGATCCCTGTGCAAAGGCTGACAATACTCTTTCTTGAAGCCTTTTGTCTTCGCAGATTTGCAGAGGGAAGAAATGATGGATATTCACAGAGAATGTCTAGATTTGGGGCACGGGGTTTGTAAAGAGCCCCAATTCCTTTTTCTGTATAACCAATAGGCCCCTTTCCCAACAACACACAAAGCAGTGGGAGCTAAGAACTCACCTTGAACTCCAAATATGTCCTCTTATCAAGCATTAAAAAAATGGTCCTTCAAATCCTCTTCCCGGAATGCTGCACGTTTTGTTGTCAGCTCCCTTCCTACTGAAGCTCGCTAGAGCCGTCAATTCCCCTGTTGCATTACCTGCTCTTCACATTCTGCTGAGGCCAGAATGTGTCAAACGGACAGATTGCTCTGCCAGAGACAGTCAGATTTTGTCAAACTAAGAAAATTAAACCCAGGCCCTGTCATAAAAACACAGCTTATGAGTCTGCCGGATGCACTAGCAAAACTGGTCTCGCTCACAGCTGCGCTCCCTCCTGGCATTTCGACATTGGCCAAATGTTGATTCAAAGCATAACCGAATCAGAAATCTCTCAAGCAACCTTGGCTTGAGCTGACACAGCCGACTGCTTTTGGGTAAGTGATGTTTGTCAACCCGGAGTCTGAATTGCTGACCATAAAACATGAGATAATGAACAAAAATTAGCTCCAGAAGTTACGATTGTCTGAACTTTTCTTTTCCTGGTTTTTTGACCCTTGGGAAAAATAGGAATTCTTGACTTCATCCTTCACTATGTTTTAGTATTTTAGGGGAGTTTGTATTCTCTAAATTGGCTTGGTTTTCATTTAAGATATAGCATTCTAGTTGTGTTATCATTAACAGTGTGATTCTGTTGGTTAATTTATGATGGTTAAGAATTCCCTATTGAAGAAAATAGGCAAAGATTAGATACATAAGAACATAGCCAGGTATTCAGGGGAGATGTACTGTCTGGAACACTTCCGCCATGGATGTTTCTGGTCCGCCTTTGTCCCAGGGAATCTGATGTCTGTCTGATGTACACTAAAGGCTTATGGGTGAGCTCTGGATGGATTCTAAGGTTTCAGCATAAATCTCAGAGTTCTTCATTTCCTCCACATAAATATTCCAAAGAACAGATGGCTTGGAAATTATTGCATCACAAAGTAAGATAGAAACAGGAATGACTTTTCTTGCTCAATTACTAATTGTCATTTGATGCTAGCTAATTTGAAAGCAGCAGAATAGGTGTGTCTACCTTGAGTCATAACTCAATTTCCAAACAAATTTACATTGCCAGAAAGGCAAAACCTACACTGATACTCCTGGATCTCAGGCAAAGTTTTTTCAAAAAAAGAAGAAATGGCCAATTTTTAAAATATCATTCTAACCAATTCTACCTGTGTTTACGTTTTTCTTCCAACCAAAAGTTTAAAATGAACTCAGTCTTCCAGAGCATTGGAAAATTGTGTTCATAAGCATTCTTTTGTTCTAACTGGTTTAAATGTATGAGCTCCAACCCCTACTCCCAATGAGGTTCTATTATTTATTTATTAAGCAATCAACTACTGGGTGGGAAAAGAGGGGTCCCTATAGCCTGAAACTATGAATGCATTGCTTATTATAATTTGCTAGAATTTAGTATAAACACATATATATGGGTGTCAAATTGAGCACCTATAAAATTACTGTAGAATTAGAAGACGGAGTTTTAGAAAACATGCTTCTTCAAGTCTCTCTCAGAGTTCATTCTTCCAAAAATAATTCTCTTTAATTAATTGGTTAGGTGCTTATTTAAGCTCTTTCTTTAAATCCCAGGGCAGAAGCAACAATCTACGTTTAATTTGTTTTCCCAAATACAAATGGATTTAAACTGGAAATTTAAAGGTGAAACAAAGCTGTCGAACCTATTTTATGATGATTTGCAATCACCATAAATTAAATGAAAACTACAGATCTTCATTGAGTTTCAAGCTATTACTGAGAGAAGTATATATTCATATCTATTTGGTGATTTTCATCTTGTTTCTAATCTTTAAGTAATTTGCTCTCCTTTTCATCCTCTTTTTCAGCCTGTTGAAGAATAACAAAAGATCTGTTCTGAAATTCAATCTACCCAGCTATCAAACTGTGCCTTTTTTCTCTACACTTTGCCTTATAATTCTCTCACAGCGTCTAGGTAACTATCTGACCTTGAAGTTTTGACAACTTTTAAATATTACAAGCCTATGAATTAAGATCTAGAAAGGTGGTAATTACCCCCATGTTACACTCAACCATATTACAGAAACAGAAGTGGTAAATATAATAAACTGAAAGTTATGGATTTTCTACCGAAGGGGCCCAAATGAAACCAGACGAAGCAGAAAAAGAAGAAGAACCTTGAAGTGGTCATGGATGCAAAGAAAATATGTGAATATAAGTTCTGATCTATGGAAGCTGAAAGAATTAGCAAGGACATAACTTGATTTTATAGCTTGTGCATTTAAGGTATGGAAGAATTGTGATTTGTAGCCACCACAAAACACACCTGCCCTGCTAGTATCTGGCATCTTAACTGCCTTCCTTTGAAAACACTTGCTGTGTTTTGGCTTTGTTGTATTTCTATCCTATTGACAATTGGGTAGATTGTCTATTAACCCCCTAGGAAAAAGATCCAGCCTATATTTTTATTTTTAGTGAGATAACTGTTAAAGAAAACACAGTGCTTTTAGTTCTCTGGTTCCCTTAACAGAATGAATGATTAAAATATTTGCCTTAAAAAGTCTGTAAATGAATAGAATTCCAATCACTCTAGGCATTTTGGGTGGTGTTCTGTCCAGTGTTTAAAGAATTCTTTTAGCAGCCGAGCCTTTTCTTCAAGTGAAATCACACACAGGAGTCTGGTGCGTAGAAGTGATTAAAATAAGGTCGGGGCCTGTTCTGCTCTAGGGCTTGTAACGGACCCTCTACACAAACACACACACACACCCCCCCACACACACTTGAACAGAGTGTGGTCCTTGAGCAGATCCAGGGGACCTATTTCAAAAATAGCCCTACTCAGGGCTGGCCCCGTGGCCGAGTGGTTAAGTTCGCGCGCTCCGCTGCAGGCAGCCCAGTGTTTCGTTAGTTCGAATCCTGGGCGCGGACATGGCACCACTGCTCATCAGACCACGCTGAGGCAGCGTCCCACATGCCACAACTAGAAGAACCCACAACGAAGAATACACAACTATGTACCGGGGGGCTTTGGGGAGAAAAAGGAAAAAATAAAATCTTTAAAAAAAAAGAAATAGACCTACTCAATGGTCTCTCAAGGCCTCTTCCAGCCACTAATCAAATAGTTTTTTCCTAAAGTGCTACTAGGGCTTAAAAAAAAAGACCAAAGAGAAAATACTTTTTAAGTGTCATTTTGTCATTGCCAATTCTAATCTGTTCTCTGACGGCACTATCCTGTGGCTTGCACTCTGGAGCCAGACTGCCTGATTTCAAAATTGGCTGTGCCATTTACTAACTGGATGACCCTGAGAAAGTTAGTTAACTCCCCTGAGCCTGTGTGTCCTCATGTATAAAGTGCCATAATAAATGTATAATAAATTCCATAGAATTTTTGTTTTAAATGAGTTAACCCATATGGAGCCTTTACAACAGTGCCTGGCACATAGTAAACACTCTTATTACTATTATTCAGTTCAATAAACCAAGTACCTACACTGAACAAGGCACTAACTGTTATTTAGGAGATAAAGAGAGTCAGTAATACATAATCCTAGCCCACAAGAAATTTACCACATCCTTAGATAAGGACCCATAAAAGTGCTTGACTTATAAGGACTTTATAGCTTAAAAAGAGTTTCTAAAACATCTTCCAATCTGGTTGAACCTAAGGAAAGAATAGATGCAAGCTGCTAAATGTAATTCCAAGTGTCCATCTCGTTAGTAATGGAAGGCAAGTGCTCAATAGGCATTGGACTTCTGATACACTAGAATGTATAATGGGAGACCTCTGCCCTCCCTCCACCAGCCTAACAGACGGACCTGCAGGAGCCCAGGCAGAGGAACTGCCTGGCCAGTTGCACCAAAGCACAGTGCAAGACAAAATAACAAATGAACAGATCCTGCCTGAAAAGTGAGTTTTAGCTGGTGAGAATGCTCAGTGTTACAGTGACTTCAGAAGACAGTTTGGTGGTTTCTTACAAAACTAAGTATACTCTTACCATACAATCCATCAATTGATTTACCCAAAAAAGTTAAAAATTTACGTCCACACAAAAACCTGCACATGAATGTTTATAGCAGCTTTATTCATAATTGCTCAAACTTGGAAGCAACCAAGATGTCCTTCAGTAGGTGAACGGGTTAAACAAACTGTGGTACATCCAGACAATGGGATATTATTCAGTACCAAAAGGAAATGAGCTATCAAGCCACGGAAAAATATGCAGGAACTTTAAATGCACGTTATCAAGTGAAAGAAACCTGCATACTGTTTGATTCCACCTATATGACATTCTGAAATGGCGAAACTATGGAGACAGTAAAAAAATCAGTGATTGCCAGGGGTTTGTGGGAAGGAAGGATGAATAGATAGGGAATAGAGAATTTTTAGGACAGTGAAAATACTCTCTGATATTATAATAGTGGATACATTTGCCCAAACCCATAGAACGTACACCACCAAGAATAACTCTAATGTAAACTATGGACCTTGGATGATAATGATGTGTCAATGTAGGTTCGTCAATCATAACAAATGCACCACCCCTGTGAATGATGTTGATAACGAGGGAGGCTATGCATGTGTGGAGCCAGGGGTATATGGGAAATCTCTATACCTTCCTTGTATTTGCTGTGAACCTAAAACTACCCTTAAACAATAAAGTCTTAATTTTTTAAAGAAATGAAAAATAAGTGAATTTTACCACCTCAGCCCTGCCCATTAGAGAACCATGGTCAATGAATGCTGGGCTGTCGCCAACCTCACCAGGTTAATCAGTCCATATCCCAAGAGGAGGAGAAAGTAAGGGGACCCAGTGGTTCTCAAGGGGGTCAGATGCCACCACTGGGAGAAGGAATGAGTTAAAATGAACAGGGCCTTTGGGTTCACACAATCACAGGGATGCTAAACTGTCTTGAAATGAGAGGCACAGTTCTGTAGAACGAAGAACGTCAAGTCCAATGTGTCAGTAATGCCTTCAGTGAGAAATGGTAGAAAGGTGATATAAACACTTTTTCAAGACTTCCACCACAGACTAAAAGTAATGGCAGAAAGTCCTTTTTCTATGACCTTAGGTGGAAAAGTAGGGAGATGAGGAAAAGCATTCTCCATCCCAACTCGAACACACACACCAAAGATGGCCATTAGCTGGGATCATGAAGGGCTCCCAGGGAAAAAGTTAAGTTCCTAGAAGCACAAATTGTTTTTATAAATGTTGAAGTATGCAAGAGGCAGGGGGTACAGCGTGGAAGAGGAACAGGATAGAAAAACAAAGGGCATAGTTGAGAAAGAGGAAATGGCAGATAACATGTAAAGAGGTACCAGAGCCTAAGTAGCATGGGAGACCAGTTTTCAGCTTTCCTGGGTCAAAACCCATGGGTCAGAACCATTCTGCAAAGTCAAAACTCAGGCTGTAGACAATGGATAGCCACTGATCTCTTTGGACTGGAGAAAGAATATGTTCAGAGAAGCAACAGATAAAATGCATTGAACTGGTAATAGACACAATTTGGAAGGTTACCCTAGCTGGCCCAGCAAAAGCTATCACAGCCTATCTCCCTTGTCTGCCAACCCACATCTCTCACATTCTGCAACACTCAGATCACCTCAATTCTTCAGAGTCTTAGCACATAAATATACAATTTGCCTTATAATTATTGTATCCTTATTACTCTGAAATTATTCTGAACTCTGAATTATAGAGCTGAAGCAAAGCTTGGCAGTCATTTGGTCCAACCCTCTCATTTCTCACAGGAGGAATCTGAAGATGAGAAAGTTGAAGGCATTTTTAACAAGATTGCACAAACAGCTAATGACTTCACGTGTATAATTTGCTTTCCTACTTAGGTAAGTTCCTTGAGGGCACGTAATATGCCTCGGGGTTCTAATATGAGGTTACTCCCTTTTTTAAACATCATTTAATCCAGCACTTTGAAAGTGACCAACCTTTGCAGGCACATGTGTTGCCCATGAAAGGTGAACTTCTGTGAATGACATCTTGTTTTACAAAAGGTCAAAAAGATTCAGTTTAACAGAATTTCAATTCATTCTCAAAACCAATCCCTAAAGGAAATTCTAAATTCTTGTGTTTTCTCTGTGGAATTGTTTATAGACACTTCCTACATAGGCTAACTAGACTGTCATTTTTAAACATCCTGGTTATATAATTAAAAAAGTTAACCTTACTTCTTCTAATCACAAGGATTTGTGGCTGAAGAATAATTCCCACAAATATAAAAATTATTGAATAGAAGAAAATAAAGCCATGAACAACAGCCATGGCGCTAGGATATTAAATCTAAGAGTATTTGGTTCTATTTGCAATCCTTGCTTTAGTGAAGAACTACCATTTCTCTTGGAGGTGTAAGAGTTCCTCCTTCCTTTTTTTCCGGAACTCCGCGTTACTGCTCCTTGTCTTCCAGAAGTCAATTCTTAGAATAAAAACACAGTAATGAAATCTGGAGCCAACTTTTCAGAGGTTTTGAGAGATCCGCATACCTAAAATTAACTTAGACTGCGGCCTCTTCTAATTGCTAGATTGCTCCCTCTGCTGAATAGCCACACCTCTTTAAGGTTAATCTCTGTAAACCATGCCAGACGCCCTAGATGTTGACCTTTAGAGAAAGCTTAAATAGAAAGTTTCATTAATTAAGTATATAATATGCTTTAAATATCTGCCTTGGCTTTATTCTACTTCTGAAGTGACCTCTAAGCCAGTTTTAGCAAATGTTTTTAAAAATGTCAATTATTTAACACCTGAATGTGCTTAACTGGATGCCAACATGGGTTGGCAGAGAAAGACAAACTATTTTGATGCTTTTTCCTAATCTATGGGAGAAAACCCCTCTGGCTCCTTCATCATTTCTTACTCCTACATTTTGGCTTGAAGATGTTTTAGAATAACAATATCATGATTTTTCTTTTTCTGTTTATACTGATTTAGTATAAATCACATTCACAGACAATATTTTGCATATTCTACCACTTTTCTCAATTCTAATGATAGGGACAATAATTTCCCCCTTCTCGAAGTTTGCCAAGAAGGGTGAGAACTTCGACCCCACTCCCAGTTGAGAAAAGTGTGGGAGGAACATTGCTTGTCTCTCTCCAAACCCTACCACCTTCCCTAAGGAAGCAGGAATGACGAATAATTAGGGCTCTAGACAAGTAACGCTGTGAGTTCACTCTTGTTTTTCCTCAAATTATCTTGCTCAAAGGAGGGTTGAAACTTCCGTACCCCTGCTGCTGTCTGGTAAAAGCAAACACGGCGCCCAGGCCATGGATGTCTTCTTAAATTTAGTCACCAGTCCAGATTAATCAGCATACAAAGATATTCTGATCTCCATCGATATCATTTCCCCTTCCTCCTCTTCTTCTCTCTCAAATTTAAAATGATTTAGAATTTGGAGATAGATGCATTATGACACAGTGAATTTAATAACAACTTTGCAAGGAAAAGTAAAGTACCAAATTAAAGATCCATCCTAGTTGCAAGATATATTTCAATGTAAAAATATTCAAATGTGGGGACAAGGAGAGTCTAGAAAATACAGTAGTTTCAATAATATCTACCACTCATATATGTTAATTTATGTAATAGCAATAAAGTATATAATTAGTAATTAGTAATAAATATTATCTGAGGAAGATTATATTTGAATTTTGTTACAGTGTATTATTGCAATAATAGAAACTTCTACTATTGAAGTCACGTGGCTTCCAGAATTATCTTTCTCCTAGTATCATCACACATGACTAAAACTTTGCATCCCATTGCACCATTCCTTCTGAGCTAACACAATACTGCCCAGCAAGCTTACATAAAGGTGTTCTATCTTTGTCACAGTCTTCACTGAGCCATCTCAGTCTGCTGGGAGCAAAGCATCTTTTTTTTTTTTATTTTGCAGAGATGGAGTTGGCATGGTTAAGGCAAGTAATGAAACACAGGTGGTCCTTGGACTACGGAGAAAAGGTAGGATTGGGTCAGGACCAAACCCTGAAATCATTAAAAAGTAGAGGATGTGGCCATGGGGAAAAAAGCCTCAGTCATTTACAGCCTAGAATTTTCCAATTTCCAGCCCCAGACAAAGGGTGACTGCAAAGCCTCTGTATGATTGCCAGATGGAAAGAGAAGGTTCTGTGGAAGTTAAGCTTGCAAATTTATCTTCAAGAGATGTAACAGTCTAGGAGGATCAAGTGTTGTGTAAGGATACACTTTTTTTAAAGAACCTATTTATTTAAAGCCTAAATTTCTATCCCTCAAAAAAAGATTTAAGATAGCTAACAATTATAATTAGCTTTAGGAACAAACAAACACAGAATAATATATAAATATTGCCAATTAATGACCCCATAATGAACAGCCTTCAGTTGAATAAATAATACTTTAGGCTGAGCCCTGAAGTTTCAACACTGGTAAAATGAACGAGTCTTTTACAGACCCTAGTTAGTACTAGACTTTAGATCTGACAGGGGCGTGTTCCAGAAACAAGCAGAAATCCGAGTGATTGTGTGTTTCCCTATCCCCATTCACTGATATTACGTCAGCTCTGGCGTCATGTTTCCGACAAAGATACCAGCATTGATTGATGACTTGAAGCTTTTCAAATTTCTTCATATCTATCAGTGACTCACAATAGTTGTTTTAGCCTTACCCACTCCCCAGAAAGGTAACAAGGAGTCTCCAGATGTACAATGTGCTCACCCAGGGCTTGGGCCCCACAATCAGATAGGCTAGACTCGAATCTCTGCTCTGACTTGCACAGTTCTAGGGCCTTACACATATGACTGATTCTCTCTGCCTCAGTTTTCTCATCTGTAAAATGGTCAAATTAATAGTACCTACCTCACAGGTTACTGTGAGGATCAGTTCTTGAAGGTAATGATGTGAGAATAGTGCCTAGCATTTGTGAAGTCCTAAGTAAAGATTCATTAGTTTAGTATTAGTATTAGACTTACTGTACCTCTTGCTTAGCTAGAGAAGGAACAAAAGAAAGCGTTCTTTTGTCTACATTCAGGGGCTGCCCCAGTGGTGCAGCAGTTAAGTGCGCATGTTCTGCTTCGGTGGCCCGGGGTTCGCCGGTTCAGATCCCAGGTGCGGACATGGCACCACTTGGCAAGCCATGTTGTCGTAGGCGTCCCACATAGAAAGTAGAAGAAGATGGGCATGATGTTAGCTCAGGGTCAGTCTTCCTCAGCAAACAGAGGAGGATTGGCAGCAAATGTTAGCTCAGGGCTGATCTTCCTCAAAAAAAAAAAAGAAGAGAAATGGTGTCTACATTCAATTTTGCTTAAGATGGAACAGAACCCATCGTTTGCAGTTGTGTGTAGTAAAGAATATGAAATAAACTAACTTGCTAACACTTAGTGTTTGAGTGTCAGTCAAACATGTCAAGCAGGTTCTTGATCGTCTTGGAACACTCTTCTGTTTTTAGTCATTATTTCCTTTAATAATGTGATCAAGGAGGCATCATTTACAAACCACAAGAAGCTTAGATCAGAAGACTCTGGGGCCGGCCTGGTGGTTTAGTGGTTAACTTTGTGCATGACGCTTCAGCAGCCCAGGGTTCATGAGTTTGGATCCATGGTGCAGATCTACACACTATTTGTCCAAGCCATGCTATGGTGGCATCCCACATACAAAATAGAGGCAGACTGGCACAGATGTTAGCTCAGGGCCAATATTCCTCAGCAAGAAAAAAAAAAAAAAAAGACCCTGTTTTCCAATGTACATTTTTTTCTGGCCTTTCCCAAAGCACAGGATTCTCTGCTGGATAGACACATGATTTCTCCTTTGAGCATTTCCATGTCTACTTTGACTGTGGCCTTCATTCCATGTCAGGGTTGCTACTGCAATTTTCACAAATCCCTGTGAGCACTTTTCCTGATGAGGAATAGAGAGTCTGGGCCATTAACTCAGTCAAGGGCACTGGGCCATGTTTTAGAGTTTTTTTTTAATCACATACCTTTGATCCCAAGCCATACTTCTTATGTGACAGTTCACTGAGAATTTAATACATATTAAACAAAGTTGACAGAGAAATGTTCATGCTAGATGCCCAAAAAAGATTTCCTACTCCAGAAATTCTGAATGATCCTAGGAAAGCCTGTAACCTGCGAAGAGTGGGACTCAAAACATCTTTTCCATACAGATGGTAGCTCAAGCGTGTTTCTTTTCCTTGAGTAGAATATATGTGCAATAAAAAGTAAATGGAATAACACAATCCTGAACTAGCATGTCACCTGTGTCACTACCTGTATTCTATACAACCTCTTCTCTCCAGACTTGAAGAAAGACTCATCTCCTGTCTTTTGCAAACAATTCAAGAAAAAATAGACTGAGCATGAGCGTGTGGAGCTGGCTGGCCCAGGCCTTGAAGGGTCTACCAGAGTCCACAGCTTGACCTCATTAACAAGCAATCAGAGGCCACTGGATCCATTTATCCATTTACTTATTAAAAAATGAGTAAACTAACAGGAGGCTTGGCTTTCTAATGCACTTGTGGCTCCAAGAACTGGATTTTATGGGCCTGATGTTTAAGCTTTTAAGAAATTCTGACAAGGTTAGAGCTTACAGATAGAAAAAAAAATTTAAAAAGTTAGCTTGAAAATGAGAAGCAGGCAGGACTTCTTCCCTCACACTCTTCCCTCAAAAAAAAAAAAAAAAAACGAGAGAAGTGCACAAAAGGAAATGGAAATAGTAGTTTATTCAGAAGAAAAAAGTCCATTCTGCATTTTACAAGGAATAGACAGCCTCAATCAAAATACTACCCATAAAGAGAATAAAGCAGGATCAGGCTGGACACTGAGAAATTTAATATTTGAAGGATATTCAGTATTAAAAATCTGATTTTAATGAGTTGAGAACTATTTTCTTCAATCGAAGTTTCTCATTTCTATGAACAGACAGGAGTCAGGAGTCACCCCTTGAGGTGGAATGTTATTTATACATTCTGTGTTAAGTTTGCTGAAATCCAGGGAGTGTTTGAATTGTTACTCCTGCAGAGAAAAATGCGAAAGAGAAAACTCTCCAGTTACTTAGAGACTGCGGGGCTGCAAATAGATCATTAGAACGCAAGCTTGTCCATCAAACACACCCTATGCCCCAGAGTGGTTACGTGGTGGCCACGGAGAGCTGTACCAAACTTGCTGCTCGCAGATGTTGCTTTCAATGTCAGCTAAGGCAAATTTAAGAATTGCAAACTAAGAAAATAGATGTGGACGATAAGACCCCCATTTTAAATCAAACAACAGTTATCGCACTTTCCTGTGAGGGCACAGATGGTAGTCGTTAACACATTTCCCTATAATCATTAAAATGAAGGCATGGAGCCAGATTGCACTAATTGAAGAAAAACATATTTGCTAAAACATAGTACCTTTTAATTGTTACACTAGCTACCCTTTTTCAGAAGCAAGATTGAAAGAGCTAAGCCACTTTGGAAAGCTAAACACAATTCAATGCAAGCTGATACGGACACAGTGAAAACTCCATACAACATTGCTTTTGCTTGGGTAGCACAGGGACACCTTAAATTCACACATACGAACGTGAACTCTTGCTCACCCCACCTTTCAGACGAGTTCCTTCCGCTATGCTCCCCAGCTCAGGCAAGAGCACCACAGACTACCAAGCTGCCTGAGCCAGAATTCTGGCAATTGACTTTGGTTCTTCACTGACTCTTGCTTCTGGACATTCAACCCATCAACCTCCCATCATCATGTCCTGCTGATTCTATGGGTAGAAAGCATCTTCAATCAATCTGTCTCTCTTACCACTACATTAGCCCACTGCACCTAGCAGAGGAAAGAGTGATCATCTCTGGAGGAAGATAGCATCATATGGAGCCATGACACTTATTTTATGCACAATAAGTGGCATTAAATTTTTAAAAATACTAGAAAAGACAAGGAAGAGGATTTTCTAATGAAAAACCAATAAAACAAATCCAGACAATAGAAACAGACTGCAGATCAGTGAGATATTGGACTTAGATGAGAAATAGAAAATAACTGTTAATATTGTGTGCAGAAAATAGAGGGAAAGATGATGGAAATAAATTAAAAGATGGAGAATTTTTTCAAACTGTGGGGGTCACCAATAAAGAACACAATATAAATTCTAGAATTGAAAAATACCATAACTAATATGAAAATGTTAATAAACGGGTTTGTACGTTTGTTGTGGAAGAAAACAGAATTAGCAATCTGGAACACTGGTCATTAGAAACTAAACTAAAACATGAAGAAGAAAAGGAATGAAAAATATGGAACCAAGAGTAAGAGACAGATGGGACCCCATGAAAAAATTCCAGAGAAGGAGAAAAAGAATGAAGAAAAAAGTAGTATTTAAAGAGATATTGGGCAAGAATTTTCCAAAACTGAAAAAAGATATCAACTCACAGATTCAAGAAGCACAAGCAGGATAAATTCAAGAGAAACACACCTAGGCAGATCACAGTAAAATGGCTGAAAAGAGAATGAAGGAGAGAATGTTAAACAGCAAAAGAAAAAAGATACGTTACTCTCCACAGAGAGAAACTTAAGATTGTAGCTGCCTTCCCAACAGAAGTTAATAGAATTCAGAAGAGAATTGAATCTTTGAAATGCTTTGTAAAAAAATAACTGCCTGATTTGTATTCAGAATCCAGTAAAAATATCGCTTAAATATGAAAGTGAAATAAAGATGCTTTCGGACAAAAAAAATATACATCTAGAATGAATTCATCTCTGGTTAACTTGCACTAAAAAAAAAATAATACTAAAGTGAATGAGTTGTTCGGGCTAAAGAAAAATGATCCCAAGAGAAACACTGAAATTCAGGAAGAAAGGGATAAGAATGGAGAGAATAAATATGTGGATGGATATAAATTAATATTGACTGCACAAAACAATGATAACAAAGTCTTGCAGGGTTTAAAACATACAGAAAATTAAGAAGCAAAATATTTGGATAAATGGAGGTACAAAGTTTTAACTTTCTATCAGTATCAAGGATGTAGTAAAAGCAACAATTTGCATTACATTGCAAGAAATCACAATACATGTTATAATATCTAAGATAACCAATAAAGTAACATAAGGAAATGTATTACTACTAAGGTAACACGGGGGGAAAAGAATAACAAAAATATTCATTAATCTTAAGGCAAAAGTGATGATGCAAATGAATATCTGATATAGTCAAATCTTTTCATATCAAATATCTAAAATAATATATGGAAGCTCTAAATTAGAGAATAGGGATGCACTGAAAGAGAAGGCACACTGAAGCTAGCCAGGAAACCACTAAAAGTGAGCATCAGCCACAGACAGAGGCAGTTATCTGAGAGATGGAAAGACAGAGAGTTAGCGCTTCATTCTTAAAGGGCACTCAATCCCTCCAACCCAAAAGAATGCCACTTAGAAAATGCCATGAGTTCCTTAAGGATCTCAAATACAAGCTTCTTCAACAGCGCCTCAGGCCCCTTGTCCATGTGGATAGGAGGCCTTCTGGGTCATATTCAGCATGACCTGATGGAACAGTGAAGGCTGATGTTACACATCATGTTTGCTGCAGGAGAGGACCATGGAACAAAGATTAGAACCCTTGGGGGCCGGCCCCGTGGCCCAGCGGTTAAGTTCGCGCGCTCTGCTTCGGCAGCCCAGGGTTTCGCCGGTTGGGATCCTGGGTGCAGACATGGCATCACTCATAAGGCCATGTTGAGGCGGCGTCCCGCGTGCCACAACTGGAAGGACCCACAACTAAAATATACAGCTATGTACTGGGGGGGGGGGTTGGAGAGAAAAAGCAGAAAAAAAAAGAAAAAAAAGAAGATTGGCAACAGTTGTTAGCTCAGGTGCCAATCTTTAAAAAAAAAAAAAAGATTTGAAAACAAACCCTAACCCTAACCCTAACCACCCCCCCCATGCCATTTATCCCTCCCATGGGGGGAGGTTTCCCACTAGGGATATTTTATCACCAACGATTTTTCTGAATTGCCAGCTTGGGTGATAGTGAAAATCGAACTGGCTTTTAGGCAGATGTATTATTATTTTTTTAAATATGCAGATAATGTGCCCCGTATTGCACCTGGGCACATAATTTCCATCACCCACACCTCCCCCAGCTTCGTATGCCACTGCTTCTGCCACGGGTGCCACTTTCCTTCTTCTTGCTGCCTGTAATCAAACAGTGAGCTGGAGCTGGAACTGCCATCTTGCCACCACAAGACAAAAGCTAAAAGATCACAGACACTACAGCACTGATATCCTCAGTCCTCTGAAATAATACTGGTAACCATCCTTCCAGGATACTTGATACTTGAAAAAACTAAAACATGCAATTTTTATAAGGCACTGTTTATTCAGATTATCTGTTACTCACAGTCAATGATTGTCTGTTATTCACACCTAAATGTGATCCTTACATTTCAGATGTGTCTCTTGTAAGGTATAAATAATTGGGTTTTATTTTTTATCCAGACAGACAATTTTATTTTTTAACTTGTGTACTTAATCCACTAATATTCATGTAATTATGCTGTATTTGATTTATATCTACCATCAAACAGTTTGGTTTTATTATTGCTGTTGTTTTTCTTTATTTTGTTCCACCTCTGTTATATTCTTTGGTTTTCTTAGAGTAATCAAGTTTTATTCCTTTATTATCTCATTTTCAAATATATTAGTTTGTGAGTTATAAATTCAACTATTCGTTTAGTGATTACTCTAGAAATTACAACAGACATCCTTGACTCGTTAGAATCAACTATAAATGAGTGCTTCTTCCATTTTTCTGATGTCTAGGTTCTTAAAATTCTTTAGCACAGTTCATTGCATCCTCCCTCTTTGGGCAACTTTGTCACTCAATTTGACACTACAAATATTTTACAATATTTGAATATATTACCATGTTTTCACAAGGCATAATTATCATTGTTTAATACAGTCAATATTCTTTTATATTGATAAGCACATTTACAATTTCTGTTGCTCTTAATTCTTTCCTTCATTTTTGGTGTCTGTTGGGGAAAATTGCCATTTGTCTGGAGAATTCCCTTTTAATGTCAGTCTATTAGCAACAAAGTCTCTTCCTTTCTGCTTCTCTGGATCTGTATTTATTTTGCTCCCACTTGTGAAGAATATTTTGCCAGGTATAGCATTCTAGGTTGACAGCTGTTCTCTTTCATCTCTTTAAGTTGATATATATTTTTATTTCTATTGAGAAATCAACTGTCAGTCTTACTGTTGTTCTTCTGATGATATTACTTTTATTCTCCATTGCCTTGTTAAAATTGTCTTGCCTTTGCTTTTCATTAATGTTCTAAGGAGCAGTTTTCTTGGAATTTATTTTGGTTGAGATTTATAGAATTTCTTGAATCTGTAAATTAATTTTTCCAGTCATCAATTCTGAAAATTCCCAGGCACTATATCTTCAAACATTGCTTCTGCTGCGTTCTCTCTCCTCCGCTTATGGGATTCCAATTACATTTATTTTAGACTTTTCCACCATGTCTGATATATTCCTTATAAGCATCTCTACTTTCCATCCTTTTTGCTCTCCATGCTTCAATCTGGATATTTTTTATTTTTACTAACCTATCTTCCAGTTCACTATTTCTCTCTTCAGTTGTGTCAATCTGTTGTTCAATCCATCTCTGGTGTTCTTAATTTCAGGCATTGTATTTTTCAGTTATAGAATTTCTTTTCGATCCTTTTCATTGATTCAAGCTCTAATTTGAAATTTTCCATCTTATTTCCTATTTTCTTGAACATGTTAATCACAGTTATTTTAAAATTCATGTCTGACAATGTCTTGATCTCCTTTGAATATATTTCTAATGTCTATTTCTTTTATCTTGTCCTATTCATTGAATGTGCTAATTTTTTATTGACTGTAGACTTTTATGTGAGGAAATTATAGAGGCTTTAGATATTTTCCACCAGAGAAGATTCACCCTATCCCCTATCAGACAGCTGACATAGAAGATACCATGTCTACCTCATCACAGACTGACCATGCTATCTTGAGATAGGGTTTCAGTTTTTGGGTTTTTAAAAATTTTTCCTTTTTCTCCCCAAAGCCCCCTGGTACATAGTTGTATATTTTTTGGTTGTGGGTCCTTCTAGTTGTGGCATGTGGGATGCTGCCTCAGCATGGCCTGATGAGCGGTGCCATGTCCATGCCCAGGATTCAAACTGGCAAAACCCTGGGCCGCTAAAGCAGAGTATGCAGACTTAACCTACTTGGCCACAGGACAGGCCCCAAGGTTTCAGTTTTTTATGGAACCCCACTAGAGGTCTCAACCAAGAGGCCGGGTGTTTCCTATGGTTCTTCTTCTTTGGAAGTTCCTGAATTCCAATTTTAGTTTCCTCAACCCCTTAAGATTGCAAAACGCCATTCCATTTTCAGCTGCTTTATTATTGGCTCTTTATTTTCCTGCACATGTTAAGAATTCAGCAAATGCCTGGGTGGAAAAAATAAGGATCAAACTTACCTCTCTATTCTCCCTTCTCTCCAGATTTTTTGGCATCTCTATTTCTTGACAGCCTAAAACTTCAGTTTTCTTTTCAATTCATTTCCACGAGATTGACTAAGGCTTTACTAACTTCTCTAACTCTGAGCAGCCCCTCTGCCTCACTGCCTCCCTCCACATCACCATACCCCTTCCCCATCCCCAACAGCAAACGACCTAAGGGGATAAAGAAGCACACAGAATGTTGCATTCATGCTCACAGAGCTCTCTTTTGCCTGGATCCTTGTTCCTAAAAGTCTGGTTGTCTTAGGGGCACTCTAGTGCTTTCAAAGAGATGGACTTTTCTCTAATTTATTCGGTTTTTCTAGTTTTTCTCAGAGGACTTTTGATATGTTACTACTCCATCACGGCTAAAAGTGGAAGCCTCTATCATATTCAGATTTTTCTTTATTCATTAAAATAGCCTTTCCTTGGTGAGTGAACAAGAGCAAATGAACAAGTTTGGTTTTTTCCCTACCATCCACTATGTTTGAAAAGAGATAGTAAAAAGATACAATATTATCACTACACAAGTGCAAAAATCCTTATGTACTATCCTGTTTGAGAAAACTTGCATATAATTTTGTCCTTTGGAAATGTGGATCTCAGTGGAATCAGAGACAGGAGCAAACTTCCTGCATTCCTCTCCATCCCAGAAAAGCTCCAGATGTGTTCCATCATCCTCCATTATACACACTAAATCTCACTAAAGCAAATTTTGATTTACCTTTTTATTCTTTGTTGTTTGTAAAACATTTTCTGATTGAAGTTAAATATTGAGATTCAGGATAATATATTTTGTTATCAGAGTACCTTTTAGTTATTCCTTGTTTCCAACAGAACTAAGTATATTTGGTGGTTAATGGTCCTCATACCAAGAAAAATGTGAGAACTCATCCATGTTTTGTTTAGATGTAGGCAACCTGCCTAGTGCATTCTCAGACCAACAGAGGGCTTGAAGTACAAATAAATTTCTCCCAGAACTAGAGTGAAATAAAACATAGGTACAAGAATTTCTAATCTTGAATTCAGAAATAAGACGAACACATCTGCATTTATATTACATTCTCTCAAGAATGCCAGATTATTGCTTCTATGCAATTAATCTATTCTTACCTATGTTTACATACATACATTGTTTTTGCCAAATTGGTCTGTTACTTAATAGTTTTGTAAAAATCAAAACACATTTCAAATACTCTATTCTACTTAAGTGAACCATGTGTTAAATCGTTTTCTAAATGGAAGAAGCTCTCAAGTTACTTTTCAGACATATAGACGGCCAATCGTATATCAGATATTAGTCACATTAGTGAGTTCTGGACTTTCCTTTACTCTTCCTTTTCCTATCTATTAGGATTTAATCAAAAGGCTTGAAAGGATTAATTCCTTATTAATATATTAAACCAAGGCTGATTGATAATTCTTCATGGGAAATTGCTTTGCAAGTCTTTCCCATTAAATTACACCTTACCAGAGGATCATAGCAGATGATAAATCAACATTGAAAACTGCAAAATGAATAGCAACACTTGACCTCTCTGTATGTATATTAACCAAACTGCCATCACTCCAGGCCGAGCAAGGAGGACCAAATTAAAGAACCCCAAAACTTCCTTGCTGTTTCAGCAAGCAAAGTGCTAGGCTTAATCACTATATACAAGTGATTCCATTGGGCTGCCTTATTCTAGACAATGATGTTCCCAACTTGGTCAGCATTAATTTAAGAATGCATAGTACAATAGGACTAATGCAGGCTGGAAAGGCTGCCCAGCCAGAGTGAAGTCTTGGCTCTGCCATTACAAGCTGTGTGGTGTTTACAGAGGTTTCCTGATCTCCTAGAGCTCAATTTCCTCACTACCAAAATAAGGACTAATATCATATACGTTACAGAGTTTTTGAGAATTATTTTAAAATTCTACACGGATCTATTTATAAACTCCAAAAAATGTAAAAATGTAAATAATGTTATTTATGTCATTATTATTATGTCTGCAAGCTTAATATAAAAGTATTGCTAGTTATCTAAAAGAGTTGTATAGTATAACTATGTCTATGCTACAACAACTTGCCCATTTCTTTCAGGAAAAATGCTGTGTGAAATAGTCCATTGCAACAAAATAATTCAATTCCTGTAAGCTTTAGAAAAGGTATATTTCTATTTATGAACCTAATTTAAATTCTGCTGTATTTAAATTGTGGTTAACTGCATTCTAGGAAATGGCCACTTTGAAAAGAGGTTGGTGTTCATTAAGGAAACAAAATTGCATTAATCTCACCATTACTCTTACACTGAGTTCTCATCTGTATTCAAAGTTGTGTTCAAAGAAGGTCAACATGGTGAAACGTGCTAGAAAGTGAGAATTGAATAAATTAGGTTCCATGACCCAATCCATGCCTCTAAATGTGACTTAAGGTGACTTGTACTCACAACATAAACTCTGGGATCAAAAACTATTACTAAATCATCTGCATTATTAAAGACCGACACTTAAAAGCTGAATGCTCCTCTCAAACCAAAAAATGCACCGTCTTTCTTTCTTTCTTCCTCTTTCCTTTTCCTAACAGTTCTATTTCTTGGAGCTGCTTCACTCAACTGTTCATTATCTGACTGTTATCTATCAAGTCATGCTGGACTCCCACGGGTCCAAGTGCTCTCCGTTACAGGAACCTGAGTTTGCACAAGGGATTTCTTCTGTGGCAGTGACAGACAACAGATTCCAGCATCCCACACATTGGTTAAAACATCTGTGGAGAGTGAGTTCGCTCACACGACACATCAAACCCCTCCAGTGTGTGAGAAAATGTCAAAGTGGGAGAGTGCCTAAGAATAAAGAAAGCTTTGCTACAAGTTGGAAATGCCAAAGAAAGAATTTCATGAAAGCCTGGTCTACATGACCTTGCCTAGGGCTGCTGATGTCATTAACATCAGATCATAGACTGTTAATCAAAGTTAAGCATCATGTTATATAAGAGAAGTTGGAGGCTTTGTTGGCTGCTCAGTAAATGAGTTTCTGAAATCTCTTCCATGTGTATAGCTCTCTTCATGCCTTATCTTATCTGGGATCCATCCATCTATTTAGGCTTTGTCATGAGAGTCAAACGAATATGTTGGTATATATTCTTAACTGTCTATTACCAAATATAAGTATTAAGTACTAAGAGTGGGGATGGGGAGACTTTACCAGCTATTAAAATATTGATGAGATAGCCAGTTTTTCTATCTTGGTCTATCCAAGATATAGAGAACTAGTATAGTGCCTACAACACTAGATAGATATTTGTGAAATCAATTAGTATGTTGACTAATAAGAAAATAATGCCTGTCAAAATCTTTCAGTAGTAATTAAGAATGGCACCTCATTAATGTTTTTTTATTATACAACAGATTAGTTCAAATAGTAGCAGATGTTCCTCACTATTGAGTACACAGACACTATTACCCATATTTGTATTCACAGGGAAAAACTCTGATGCCTGTAAAATATTCCCTTTAGTTAATGGTAGAAATATTCACATGCTCACTTTACATAATGTTCAATATATAGCCACCAAAATGGTATTATATCAGGGACTGAAAAACTCTGAATCTCTTTTCTCTCCCTGTCCCATGTATCTTTCCTATCTGCTAGCTAAATATTTCAATTGCTTTTAGTAAAGACGAAACCTTTGATCCCACAGTCAAAAAACAGTTTATGATGTAAATACCACTAACAGGAGTATTACGGAATTAATTCCATAAGTCATAAATTACTAAAACACGTGTATTTATGAAATTATAATAAGGAAAATATACTCTGCCTCAGGTTAGGAATTAGCAAATGTGTTTCTAGTAACAGAGACTTTCAGAGTCATAAGGCTTACATAAAAAGAATTTGTTTTGCGCTGCTCATGTTTCAAAATGCACGGAAAAATATTTTACCAGTAGAAAAGAGCAATAATGAAGCATATAACTTTACTAGCAGATGTAGCATTCAATCATTAACTCAATAAACATTAGGAAGGGCCCCACAAAGTCAAAAAGGACTAGGGTCCCCTTTTGGAGGAGACAGTTGTAAGCATGATCAATTTCCGAGAGGAAGTGTGAAGAATTAGTCGCCCAAAATAAAATAAATACCATTTGAAAAACAAGAATTACCATTCCAGGCTCTTTCTATAAAGTCCCATCAATATTCACAGCAACGAAGCCGCAGAAATGTTAAGTAACTGTCACGAAAGCCCATACAACTAAAGACTGAAAGGACCAGGTTGTGACATGAGGTTTGTGTAACAACAAAACCCAGAGTCCTTTGATCAAGCGATCCTCTCCCATCCTTGAATTAGGGCTTCAGGATTTGGGTTTGCTTTGCTTTGCCTTGTCTTAGTTTTAGGATGAAGAGAAATACCATGAGTATGGTAAGCTTCTTCTCTTGCTATTTTCCCTCTTTCAAATAATATTATTTTTCTGATTATTAAAAGAAAAAATCACCTCTACTAGAAAAATAAGGGAAATAGCGCAACAGAAAACAGAAGATCCACTGATAATGTGACTCTGCAGATATAATCACTGCTAACATTTCAGTACCTGTTCTTCCCTCCTTTTATGTCTACTTATATATGTATTTGCTTATGTGTGTATATGTAAACACTTCTTTAAAAGGTTGTGGCCTTTTCTCTTGCATTTTCCATTATCATTACATTTTTTGAAAATAGGATTGGTAATGGCTGCCTTCTTCTATTTTTTGGTTACACCACCATTTCTTAGCTATGTTCCTTTTGTTAGGCTGTTATTTTGTTTCCCATTTCATTTTTATTAATTCTCTTACTACTTTTTTCTAAGTTATTTCCTCATCTGGAAGCCAGTAACTGAGCTATTTAATCCATGACAATATTTTTGAAAAAGTTCTTTTGCAAAAAAACTTAAGGAAAAGTTGGTCCTATGTGGAATATGTTTGTTGTTTTCTCACAACTCGTTGGTTGTGAGTTTGATGAAAAGGTGTTTATTATTTTCAAGCTCAGATACAATCACACAAGTTTTTCCTTCTCAAAATGTGTTATTATCCTTTCTTCTATAATGCCCTTTTATTGTTTCTGTTTGGATGTCGTTGATTTCCTTTTATACACTTTCAAGCGAATCAGCTAAACAAAATAATCACACACTGAGATGATAGGTAGTAAAAGCCACACTCAAAAAAATACTAACAAAGACTGCTACACATTTGGCATGTCTGACACCCAAAGAGTAATCAAGCTAAACACTGCGACTTTAAAAGGGATATACGCTGACAAATTGTCCAAACATTTACGATTATCAAAGACATCCTTGTGATTTTGAAATATAAAGCAGAAAGAGTAGATAAATGCAAATCATTTCATCAAGCTTGAGTGCCTTAAACCAAATTAGGCTCTTTCTTGAGAAGCAAGAAAAAAATCAATTTACGATAATCAAGAGGGTTTCGTTTTTTATTACAGGAGAGGGAACAAATAGGACCCAAATCAGTGAATTTGTTTGAGAAAATACATAAAAATATATTTGGCAGATGATAGTACTGTGCTAGCCAAAGAAAAAAGAAGGAGAAAAATCAAGTATAATAAATGGTAGCTTTGTAGAAGGCTTGGCCAGAAACTGCCATGTTAGGTCCTAATAACTAAAACATCTCTTGAGTTCTCTCCTTTGACCCTGGCACACACCCTAGACATGGAGAAAAGAGGCTAGAACTAATTCAAGAAGATGGAGTTGAGAGAAAGAGTTCCCACAGGCTCCAAAATAAAAGGCACCACTAATCAGATGTTGACACGTCTCCAAAACTTCGGCACCAACGTCATGTTATTGAACACTGGAAGTTCAAAGAAGAAAAACTGTCGTGAGACCTTCAAAGTGCCTCAAAGACTCCACCTCATTTGGAACTTTAAAAGAATACATTCCTTTAAAAAGGAACTGTATTTCAAAAATGGGAGGTCTTACACATAAATAAACACCAAGGAGCAAAACAACCAGAATGGCCGATGCAATGCTTTAATTAGTATTTTGCTTTGAGGGCTCCAAGTGCCAAGAAACTTTGCAAGAAAAAGCTCAAAACTCTACCCTGTCTCCGAGACCCACACTGGCAAAGGAAAGATTTCCAAGGTCCAATTCGGAGAATTTAATCTTTAAAGAACAATTGCTGTATGTGTCCCTTTGTTTGGGCTTTCTATGATTTCTTTCACTCCTGGGACTTTTTTAAAAAATCAAATTGCTAATGTTCTTACACCTTTTTCAACTCAGACATATTATCTTCTTCCTTCTTTCCATTTCTCTTTTCTTTTTTCTCTTCTCTCCTGTCTTCTTCTTCCTCTTCCTCTTCTCTGTCTCCTTCTCCTTCTTTATCTCTCTCTGCCTGAAAACAAAATTGTACTAGAAGTGTCCATGTTGGCGTGGAAAGGTGATGGTAATGGTAAGATTTTGACTGACAGTTGTCAATTTTGGCTGGATCGTTTAAAGTGGGCTTGAAATGAGTTTGGGATTACAGCACTCCAATTTTAAAAAGCAGAAATAAAAGGATTTCTTCCTGGGCAAGCCTACAGATGAGAGGCATTTGCAATGCCAGATCACGCCATTCAGATTCTTCCGAAAAGGAACAGAAGTGATGGACGGGAGGATTTACAAACACTAAAGTTAGAGGTTTGCCCATTTCTCCTTTGCTAGTGACATGTTTTCAAATAAAATCACCATGAACATTAGGAAATATTATATGCAAATAGTATTCAAAAAAAAAATACTGTTATTTATTATCCAGCTTCTGAATTTATTATTCAGAGGAAAGAAAAATGTAAATTGATTGCAAATGAAGCTGCCAATTAAACTTAGAAAATATTTTTCAAATATTCCTATGGTGACAGAGGCATATGGTTTTTTCTGTTTAATTTACCCAGATTCTAAACACAATAGAGGCCATGTTGCAGAGAAGCATCAGGAAATAGGATATAGGAAAGGCACAGAAGGTAAAATTACAGGTCTTAAAATCAATCTATTTCTTTCTGAAATTAGTGATTTCCTCAACACACATGTTGGAAAGAAAAGTACATTTACAGTGAGCTAAATAGTGTTACCAGTATTTTGTGTAGAATGACAATATTACAGGTTTTAAAGTCAGAATATAAAATAAAACTATGATGTTTACAATGAAAATCAAATCATGTAGTCAAAATTTAGCTGGATTTGTGTTCCTAACGTTTACTAAAATCTCTCTCCCTCTTGACACAGGTGTCACTCATTTTCAAGTATGTTTCCGGGATTGAACCCCTTTTGGCTTTTTAATCCTAGGTCAATAGTGGAAATGTTAGCACAAGGAAAGTTAATACCAATTTTCTCACCTTAGACTAACAAGATTTCTGGATTGCATTGGCAAACAATTCAATAGAAATTTAGAAAGGATATTTTAAGAGCAGGAAATCCCTTGTCAGGGAGAAAAAAAAAACTATGGGCAGATAATTCTCATGTCCAATGACTTCTACATTAAAAACAAATGTTCCATTCTATTGAAATCATTTCATTACCCAGCTCATTCCTCTTATCTGGAGGTAGTTTTTAACAGATTCCAGCCTACTTTGCAGACACAACTTTCCAGCCACTCTCCTTCGTGCCCCAAGAGGCCATTTCATAAGCAAGCTAACATCAATTCAAACAAGATTCATTTTTTCCATCACTTTACACCCTAGAAAACTGATACAGACTTCCCCAGATGAAGTTTAATACAGAACATAGGTTTATGAAGTGTGGAACCTCATTTCAAATGTACGCATAATATATTGATATAGACTTTGGGAACATTTTCAAAGAATACAAATGTGCTGGGTCCAAGGCTTAAATGGTCCTTTTTGCTGAAATAAAGCTTATAAAAGATTTCAGAAGTCCAGGAAACTTTAAAATTTAGGGCCCTTTTTTGAGATTTCCCAGAAAGTTCTAATTTAGAAACTAAATTGTATATCCAGCATGCAAATGTATAATATAAACAATTCATTATATTAAACAAATTTGACAATTGAGGACCTGATTATGAATTTCAAAGACTGAATGCTTAGAGAAAAAGTGCATGAATAAAAACCATGATGACAATAAATAATATATAATACTCTAGGAACAATAAAATGTCTGCAAACTTAAGAATGTGATTAGTGTTAGTAGAAATGGCTTCAGGGCCATGGTCATCCAAATTCTATATCCTGTCTGAGAAATGTCCCTAAGGGATCTAGTGTAATACATAGAATTGTCTCCTACATTACATCTTTCTTAAAAGCTTGGAGACATACTCTCAATCATATCCAAACTTCCTTATGTGTGTGACATCTGTTATCATATCCTTTCTATATAAATTCATATTTTATCCTGACTAATGAGCTCCATAATTGAACTAGACTATGCAAAAATAGCACATCTTCTTACTCAACCCCAAACTGCCATTTCTGTTTGATGATTCTCTTACTTCAAGGTACACAGCATACTTCATTTTCCTTGAATCCAAGCTATTTGACTGCTGGATACATAGAATAATGCACATTTAATGAGGAGCCAGGCCTTAAGAAATGAACAGCTTCCACTTGGCTTCTTGGAAAACTCCCTCTCAGAACCCAGCCACCATTCAATGAGACAAAGCCCAACTTGCCAGTCGTGTGAGTGAGCCATCTTGGAAGTGGATCCTCCAGTCGCCAGGCAAGCTGTCCCAGAAGATGATGACTGGAACAAAGGCAAACTGTCTCTACCAAGCCCTGCCCATGTTGCAAATTCATGAGCAATACACACGATCATGGTAGTTTGGGCCACAATTTTTGCGGTGGTTTGCAATAGATAACTAGAACAGTTTATAATGTTTTACTCCTAACTACTGAAACCTTTGATATATAATCTTGAAATCTTGCAAAAGTAACTTATTTCAGTTTCTGCTGTCCCTCTCTTCCTCAATGCTTTCCCATGTAGGATTGCCAAAGGGAAAGAACCAAAATTTAAGGAGACTAAGTCTGATGGAAGGCCTGGAAAATCCACAAACTGGACAACCAGTGTTGTGTCATTGAGATATGAAGTATAATTATCCTGAAAGTCAGTGTGTGAAGAATTAAAAGGAGACATTATGGCAGTGCATGTATTTCAGAGAGCATAAATTTTCTGGAAAGACTTAGAATCAAAGCTGTGTTCTAGTATTGTCAAACTGCCTTTTAGAAGCAGGATCGAGGACACTGGTCATTGAAACTCAAGCTATTAACAGGATGACATCCTCACTCTTACAATGTCACAGAGCTAAAGTTTTGATTCACGTCGTGTGCCAGATACCGGGTCACATGCTTTCACACACATGTTTTGCGTGTTCGTTATATCGTTTTTTTAGGATATGGTGTCATCTCATTCTTTCATGGAGAAGTGTTCTTCTTGCCTGGAAGATTCCTTGCATAAACATGAAAAATATAAGAAGAGTGTAAACATTTTCCAAATCAAGATGGCAATATTTTTCAATGTGGCGTTAAAGTTTTGTTTTGTCAGTTACTTGACTGTGACAACCATTCTGCCATCAAGGCACATTTGATCATCATTTTGAAAATAGTAATGATCATAAATGACCAAACGACTTAGAAATTTCTTTTAGAAAATGTCACCCTAAAAATCTCTCTAATTGCAAAATAAGATACTCAAGATGGTCTATGAGACCCCTCAAGACACTAGTGGGAGATGGGTTAAGGGCAGCAGCAAAAGTGGTAGTAATAATAGAAAGTTAATGATTTGTTTACAGGCATATGAAGTAAATATTTAAAAAGCAAACATATTACTTTTAATGTAACTCAGACACGAGTTTATTGAATGTTTTCAAATAAAGGCAAAATTAACATAAATTAAGGCCACACATTCAAAGAGAATACATTAATGAGTTCACATGAGCCAATTACATTTTATTCCTAAAAACATGTACAAAATCCCCAAAGTCTGAGGATTTGCCCACTTCTAACTATAGGAGTCTAACGACCAGCAAGTGCTAATAAAAAAACACGACTTTCCCTACAGACTCTCAGGAATTAATAAATAATATAGTGAAAGTTACTGTGGTCCTGTCTGCATTATTTTTTAATCCTTATCTAGAAACTACGCATATTTTTAAAAATGATGCCCCACTTGTGTCTCATTTTCCTCAAGTTCTCATGAATTATATGTCTTCTATTCATTATATATCACAAATTGCTTTAGTTATTTTTAAAAGACTTCCAAGTTCAAAACAATACTGCTTGAGAACGTTTGATTCAGCAGCTTTCCTAATGGGGCAGCTGGAAAAATAAAAGATGATTGATGAAGAGGTGACACCCATTTAAGCCACTGGTAAATATCATGTTATCCCCTGAGATAAGTGCCACCTTTCTCATATGTATGCACAGTCACAAGTACACATGTGAGAAACTAATAACATATATAAAAAAAAAGAAAAACAACTACTGTCCTATGGGAGTTATTAAGTAAAGAAAGTCCATTATACCACAAAGCAGAAAATAATTAATTCTGTTATTTGCAAGTAAGCTTTCAAACTAGCAAAATGTGATTCTGGTTAACATCATTTAAAGTGAAAATGAATTGGAGAAACCATTTATCTAAGACAGATTTTGAATGTGTATCAAAATGTATGTACATATATAATATTTATGAAATGCAACTGCATACACATGCCTATTTTGAAAATAGCTTAATGAAAATAAAATTATTGGTGTGAATTATAATTGCTAATTGTTTAGTTTCTTGTTTATTTTTTGATAACTTAGTTATCCAGTTGTGTTTTATTTTCCTTGATATGATTGACTGGAGTCAAATTTTACTGCTTTATAATTTCCCTTCTTAAGAGCAATGTTAATTTAGTTTTGCTCCTTTCTCGATGATCTATCTACATTTTTCTGAGTGTTTAATATTCCCAATACATTATTCTTTGTACAGAGCCCACAATAACCACCACTATAATAGAGTGTGTATGACAGAAACTTGAAGGACAATATGGGATGTGGGGGAAATAATATAGGCCTTAGAATCAGAACAGAATTGAATTCTAGTTTTTCGTTTATTAACTTTGAGACCTTGGGAAGATTTAATCTCCCTAATATCTTCTTCATCATCTCTAAAATGAGCTCCAAATACCTACCTTGAAGGTTTTGAAAATAATTAAGTGGGGGGCCAGCCCCACGGCCAAGTGGTTAAACTTGTGCACTCTGCTTCAGAGACCCAGGGTTTCACTGGTTCACATCCTGGGCGTAGACCTAGCACCACTCATCAAGCCATGCTGAGGGGGCATCCCACATAGCAGAGCCAGATGGACCCAAAACTAGAATGTATGACTATGTACTGGGGGGCTTTGGAGAAAAGAAGAAAAAAAAAACCCCAGAAGATTGGCAACAGATGTTAGCTCAGGTGCCAATCTTTAAAAAAAAAAAAATCCTGTGCTTTAAAAAAACAAATAAAATAATAATAATTAAGTGGAATAAGGTTGGCTAAAAAGTGAACTTGGAGCCTGGCACATAATAGTTAATGAATACATTTAATTGTCACCATTCTAATAAAAAAGGTACTGATACAACTTTATTAGTAGTATTAACAATAAGGCAGTATAATGTCAGTTAAGAATATAGATTCCGCAGCCAGATTGCCTGGGTTCAAATCCTGGATCAATTACCTACTAGCTGTGTGACTTTGGGAAAATGACTTTCCCTGTGCCACCATTTCCTTATCTATAAAATGAGAACAACAATAATAATGCCTATCGTACAGATTTTCTTTGAGGATTAAATGAATTAACTTAAGAAAAGTAACATGGGTAGTATGTATTACATAGTAATCCCTAATAAGTTTTTTCTGTTATTAAGTAAGTAAGGCTATTTTAATTATGATGTTGTAGTTTGTCAATAGACTAACTGGGATTGAGTCCCAATTCTCCCTCCCACTTACTGAGTGGGTGACCTTGGGCAATATATTTACCTTCTCTCTGGCTCAATTTTCTTATGTGTAAAATGATTATAATACAAACCTCAGAGGGTTCGGGATGTGTATATATATATATATATATATATATATATATATATATATACACACACACATATTTTTAAAGATATTTATGTATATATATGTCAGATATATATCTTCTAAGCCAATTTCCGGCAATAAGAGGTATTAAATAAATGTTAACTATTATTATGAAAATAAAGACATAATTTTATCATTAAAATATTATTAAAAACATAATATATATAAATTGAACTCCTCCCACAAATGTAAGGAAAATAAATTGCTTTATTAATGACAACTATAGCAATAAAGTAGATACTTTGGCTTGTCATTTGTTTGAGGCAGGGCCTTCGCTTCCATATTTTTCTCCATGGGTAAATGTGTTAGAAATCAAAATACAGATTTATGTTCAAATAATTCCTTATGTTCAGGAGCAAATCTTTCCCCAGCCTCTTGACAGGTATTAATTAAGAGCACAGGACAGAAATGATTTCTTTAGACCTAGCCCAAGTTTAAATTCTGGTTGATTAGAGCACTGACAGTTTAATCCACCTCCTCAGTTAGGTGGAAATCCACTGCAAGTGTTGGGATTAGAAAGCTGGATTACCTGATTGTCCATGCTGACCACAAACCTCTTTCCTCAGGGAAAATTTTTTTCCTGGTTGTGAGAAATACCATATGCTCAGAGTAAATAGCCGTTAGCATAAGAAATACCGGATCCAATTTTACTAACCCTGGGAGATTCATGAGGGTCTTTCTTAACATCACTGGAAACCATGGCTCCAGTTTTTAGGACTCAACTCTGAACTAGACAGCAAAGAATAAGTAGGTCAAAACCAGAATCCTGGAAGTCAAGTCAACATGCTCATTTCAGTGAGATGGAATTGCTGGAAACCAACCGCCACACCTGGGCTCCTTGGTGAATTCAATCTGAGAATTCTGAGCACTCAAATCTAAAAATGGACGGCTCCATTGCTTTCTGTGAGTACAATTTTTAATCTTTCTGTCTTTGGCATTTTCACTTTTTCCTGAATTGTTATTTTGGGAAATCTAAGCAGTTTCAAAAACAGTTATTTCAGGTAACAAGAATGTAAGAATAGAGAAACTCAGAATTCTGGAGTACTGTTACTACCTGGAGTGTATAATTATACTTGTGGGCATTTTTAAACATACATTCTTTTTTTTATATACGAATCAGAGCCTATCATGTAATTGCTTGACTTGAGCAATTTTAAAATGTATATGTGCTGCCCAGACCTGAGCCTTGTATGTTTTATTCTGACAATATAAATTACAATGAAATAAATATTTTAAACCTAATATGTAATCATCATTGAGAACATATTCCAACAACTAAATATCTCAATCTACTTCATTCCTTTCAAAACTAATTTAACTGCCTTATTTTTTAACCACTTGATAAATATCCTGATTCAATTGTGATTTGAAAAGTTCTCCTCAAGCATATTAAATTCACTAGGTTCTTGGAAGATTCAATTTTGAAGTGGCGCTTTCTAACATTTTTTTTTAATGGTGAATAATAATGGAAGATACAAAATAAAAATATCTCAGCTTAAGAAGGTAAGTAACCATAATAATGTCCCTTATGGTGCTGTAAAAAACAATCAAATGTTGTCATATACAACAGCACCAGCAAGAACTCTGACCTATAAGTTCAGATTTTAAAAGCATAACTCTCCCAAATCCAGACAGGACACTAGTGATAGATAGTTTCAGTGCATAAATGATAGGCAGATAGACAGACAAAGTAGACAGATGATAGATGGATGGATGGATGGATGGATGGATTAATGGGTAGATGGACGGATAGATGGATGGATGGATGGATGGATGGATGGGTGGATGGATGGATGGGTGGGTGGATGGATGGATGGATGGATGGATGGCTGGATGCATAGATGGATGGATGGGTGGATGGATGGATGGATGGATGGACAGACGGACGGACAGACAGATGGATGGATGGATGGATGGATCGATGGATGGATAATTAGATTTACTGACAAGAAGCTGCACTAGGGAATATCTCCAGCAGCTTTGATTCTGAAGAGTTGTTTGAAGGACAGAGCTTCTCCAACCTATTGGAGCTCTCCAGTTTATTCATGTATTTGCAAGGATGGGCAAATAGAAGGCTTCCTGATGGTTCCTTGGGTTCTAGGAGGGTTACACACACTAAGATGTATACAGCTTGGCTCTGGTTCTTTGATTCACATTAGTTCATATTTCTATGAGGTAATTATGGGGAACAGTGAGTAACAAGGACAGAAATAGGTACTTTTCAAAATCAAGTTTTATCTGAAATTCTTTGAATGAAGCTGAAGAACTAGCTTGCATTCAGCATTCAGATTAACAGATTAAATTGGGGAAGGAAACAGCTAAGATTTAGAGTCTGAATCTAGATTCCTGGAGTGGAAGAGCACATGCCAACGAATAATCTGAGAATACAAGCTGGCAATGAGAAAACAGACAAGAAACAAAATTTTGTATACGAGGAGACTAAAAATGTTAGCTCCAGGCATTTCTGTTAATCTCAGAATACAAGGTATTTGCCTGGTGGCCCTGAAAGATCAAGGAGAACGAAGCCACTCCATAAAGTGAAGCCGGTTCTTCAGGGCCAGAGGGCAGGCAAAGCAGAGGACTGGGTTCTGGGGCAGCTTTACCATGATCACTTGCTGCAGTGACATGACCTGAAGGTTAGCAAAGATGGAGGAGGAGCACTTGCCAGACAAAGACTGGGACTGGAAAAAAATAGTCTAGGAATGAATAAGTATTCTAGAATAGATGTACAAGTTAGTAACATATTTTTCAGAATCCAGCAGGACTTTAAGCAATGAGCTGGGTTTTTTTGCAAACATAAACTCCTTAATCTTGTTTTCTGGAGGAAAGATATGTTTTCACGTACCTTGCTCAGAGCACCTCAATTCCCCCCTACACAGTGCACTGAAACTTCTAGAAAAGGTACACTTAAATCTATGAAACTCTTTATCTATAATAGGAGCCTACGTGAGGGTCAATAAGATCAATTATCTATCTCAGAAATTCTAGTACCTCAGAGCAAGACATCAGTATGCTTCTTGCACGCCCTCAGACTTCCAAGGAGAAATGAGAAGAACCTTGGGGTAGGCTGTTGAGACCTTATAAGTCAAGATTAACACTCTTAAACAGGGGGAAGATAAAATCTATTCTTACCTGTGGAAGGTACAAACAAACAAACAAAATCTTTGGAGCTGTATGTTTTGTTTGTTTTGTTTGCTAGTAGTCCTTAAACTATCACATACTTAACACCTAGAAAAAATTTTTTTAATTATGGAACAAGCACACATTGGTTCTCATTTCTCCTGCACATACGCAACACTAAATTTGGGGGTTTCTCTGCTTTCGGGCAGGACTGACTTGAGCTCATAGATGGCTGTACCTATTCCAGATGGAATCATCTCAGTACGGGCTGTAATATCCGTACTCGCCATTTACACAAAATACTTGGTGGTGCATCTTCATGCTCGTTGTCCTACATTTACCTTGAGACTTCTCTCAAAATCTGTTGTGGGAACTATTCACTTTTTAAAAGTCAGGAAACCTGATGACTCCGGTGGAGTGGACGATCTTTCAGAGGAACGAAAGGAATTGGTGCTTTTTGCCCCATAGCATCAAAGCCCTCCACGTGCCATATGGTTGTCCCGGCTCTCAACTCCTCAGTCAACACTATCCATGATCAAAATATAACACCATCCTCCACGTGTCAGGGAAAATTGCTTCAAGCTGATGTGAAAAAAGCCGCTTCAAACAACTGCTAACATCTCTTTAGTAAGCCGAGCAGAAAGGATAGAGTTGCCTTCTGACTCAGCCAAAGTGATGTACCCTTGGTAAAGCAGATGCTCATTTAAAATATGATTCACCACGTGCTTTTTCCACTCATCAATTGAATTCTCTTAGGAATTCATCCATTGTTTCTTACAGAAGACAGTAATACTATGAGAGTGGGAAGAACCCTGTTACTACAGCCTGAAACCAAGGTTTCTGTTGAATGTTGAGCAAGCCTCTTAACCATATGTGTGAAAAAAACAATTAGAATTTTATGGTGGACCTCTGTTCTATTGCCTGCCAAGCATCCCTTCCCTTCCTTTTGCGGGCCAAGCCACTCCCACTTTCAGTCTTTGTGGGTTGGGTGGAGGCGACTTCACTCCTAACCAACAAGAGTTCTACATGCTCTGGCCACAGAGATGGGTTGGGGTTGGACACATGTCCTGGGACTGACCAATGAGAGCCACACCTTGGACCTTTGCAGGGTAGTGGTGTTTTCTTTCCACCTCCAACTTGGTTTACTCAGTGGAGAGGGTTGGTAGCCTGGAGTATTGGTGACCATGCTTGCTACCACACAGGAAGGGCATAACTGAGGATAAACACAGTGGAGAGAGAGCAGAGGCAAGAGAGAGAGACAGAGACAGAGATGGAGACGGGGCGTTAGAGAGACTATATCTTGGTCTAATATTTAGCCTCTGGATCCACCTCTGCCTGAAATGAGAAACTCTCAGTTTCTTGTGCAATTACATAAATTTCCATTTATTTAAGCCAGATTTTCTTCCATTTGCAATCCAATCGTTTTAGGACTATCGTTAAAACTGCTATCTACCAAAACACATAATCATGCATGTAAATGATCTTTATAAACGCTAAAGTGCTATACAAAAGTGAGGGATCATTTCTCCAGGACAGAACACTCCTCCTGCATAAAACTGTGAATCCTAGTCTGGATGCATGTGCGCCAGTAGTATCTATCACACAGGGGTAAATTCTAGCCCAGCATACAAATGAATAATTTCTTCTCAGTTTTCTTGAAACACTACATAAGGCAAACTTCTATTACAATGGCAACTGACAGGTTTCCATGGTTGCAATGTTATAATTACTGTTTTTTACAATGTTTTGTCACAGATTTTTGCAAAAATGATTTTTGTCAGTCTCAGCTCTAATGTCACCTCCTCAAAATCCTTCGAAGGGTCCCCTCCTGACGAGTCCCATCTCACTGTGGTATATTTCCTTTAGTAGTTATCACTCTCTGAAATTCCCGTATTTACCCATTTCCTTGTTTATTGTCTCCATCATACCAAAGCTCCTGGTCTCTCATCTTCAACTACTGGGTTCCTAGTGACTAGAATCAGGCCTGGCACATAATAGATGCTTAACAAACATTTGTGAAATAAATTAATATACTCTCAGACATGCTGCTGCTATCTCCATAGGCAAGGATTCCGGGATGAAATCTCCAGACAGAGTCTACACCACTAATGTGAGAAAGAAAAAATTGTCCTGGAGACCTCAGTATCCCACTTGTCCCTCACTGACCAGGAGATGGGGTCAAAGAATGCACACCTGAGGGTGACAAATGACACCCTGCTAAAACATATGAAGTTCACACTTAGTAATTATCTTTCCAGTTTAGTTGCCGACAGAAACCATAGAGAACTTTCCTATCTGATTCTAATAATTAAGCCTTGCTCCAATACATGATACTTGATTTTGGATATTAAAGGTTCCATTATGATAGCCAAAAAATATTCAGAACTCTAATGTTAGCAGCTTTCTGATTTCTGAAAATACTCCTCTCTCTCTTCTGTTACAGACCTTAGAAATTCAGTGTCCTTAAATGTTTATCCAAAAATGAATAGCCTAAATGATAGCTAATTGTGTAGTGAAATGGAATTATAAAATTTTAATTCTATAACATATAACAAAAGATAAAAATAATGAAATAAAACACTTGTATGTGTTTACATGTATTACCATAACTTAAAAATAGTATGGTTTCGATGGTAGAAAATAGTCTCCATTCATAAAACTCTAAGTGACCAACAACCAAAGCAGACTCGAGGCCCAATCCTTGGTTCAAATATGCTGATTGTGGGGCCTCTGCCAGTCCCCTAACGCCTCAGGGTCACAGTGACCTCAATGCGATTGTTTTTAAGCTTCAGAGGTAATATTTCCCAACATTAAATGTCACTGCTTGCACTGATTTCCTCCTTGAGGGCCATAGAATCTAGTTTCAACCAGAGGTGAAAGGAAAGCAGATAAAGAGGGAAGACAGAGGCACAGAAGAGTTATCCAGGAATTTTTTTTTTTTTTTTTGAGGAAGATTAGCCCTGAGCTAACATCTGCTGCCAATTCTCCTCTTTTTGCTGAGGAAGACTGGCCCTGAGCTAATATCTGTTCCCATCTTCTTCTACTTCATATGTGGGACACCTGCCACAGCATGGCTTGACAAGTGGTGCATAGGTCCACACCCGGGATCTGAACCAGCAAACCACGGGCCACCAAAGTGGAATGTGTGAACTTAACCACTGCGCTGCTGGGCCAGCCCCCTCCAAGAATTTTAAGACCAGTCTTTTCCTGTAGACTCAGGGGACCTGTGTTTGTGCCCTGTATACCTCAGTGTGTGAAACCAGACAGGTTGCTTAACTTCTCTGAACCTCTTCATATCCACGAAATGGGAACAGTTGTTTCTGCTAAAGCTTTAAAAAGATAGGGCAACTAGTTAAAGAGATGCTTAATATAATTGAAATGTGGAATGTACTCATTCTTATCCTAACCCTCTTAATTTGAGCAAGCTCATTTCTCAGTGAATATATTACAGACCATGATTTGGTCCTCAACTTCACAAGTCCATAAACTGGAAAATAGTAGAGACACATATATGATAAAAATCACAATAAAAGACTTCCCAAAACTTAGTTCATATGATACATAAGCTAAGCTGTTGATTTATCTACTGTCACAATTTTGGCATGCCCTATCATAGCCATCTACTTCATGGTCCCAAGTTTCCTGAGAAGCTTGAATTTGAACCAAAAAGGCTTTTTGGTGTGGTGTGTGTGGAATGAGAGCAAAGAGAAGTTGATGTTCCTGAGAGACATTTCACCAGACCCTCAGGCAAGAACTTCTCATATGACCAGACTGCCCCATGCCTCCAGTTCACTGCTCCAGGATCACTGAGTACATTTTGCATGAAGAGTGCTTCTCCAAGCTAAACATGTTCTCGCTGGCCACCTCCTGCTTCTTCTTCTTCTTCTTCTTTTTTTTTTTTTGTGAGGAAGATTGGCCCTGAGCTAACATATGTTGCCAAGTTGCCAATCTTCCTCTTTTTGCTTGAGGAAGATTGTTGCTGAGCTAACATCTGTGCCAAGCTTCCTCTATTTTATATGTAGGATACCACCACAGTGTGGCTTAACAAGCAGTGTGTAGGTCCATACCTGAGATCTGAACCTGTAAACCCCACATGGGATCTGAACCTGTGAACCCCAGACCACAGAAGCAGAGCATGCAAACATTACCACTATGCCACCAGGGCAGCCCCCACCTTCTTCTTTTTAAGATTTAGGACAGACGCTCTTGACTGACTAAGACAATGCTCAATTCCAACCTCATTCTCTCTTGCTTATTCCCAGTAGAGAAGCTAAATATTTGCTCCCCATCCCCCTTGGAACTAGCGATAGCTTCATGGCTGTTCCGGTCAAAAGTAGATTTGCTGAAGACTGCTGGGCCCTACTAGGGAAATTTGCATTCCTGATACAAGGGACAGGCAAATCTGGGTGGGGCCATCCTTTCCCCTTCTTCCTGCCTTTACTAGAGACACGAAACCTGGGGTCACAGCATCACAATGTTTTTATGGTGCAAGAAGTCAAGCCAACACACGTAAGATAGCAGAGTAGAAATCTAGAAGAGAGCTGGGTTTTGTGTCATCATCAACCACTCCTAAGCCTGAACAGTCTTGTCTGAACACCTTGTTATGACAGATCATTAAATGGCTTTCTTGCCATTTTAGGCCACTTTCAGGTGAAATTCTGATTTTTGTTTTTCTATTTTTAGTAAAAGCATTCCTAATAAATATTAATAGCAAGGGTTAATCTAGAGTTGGGAAGCTGATACCTTGGTTGTAGGAGAGATTGTGTCTTTTTATACCTTAGAGACTTAATTAATTTAATTCTGTCAGGGAAATTGCACTTTCTGTATTTCCAAGTTTTTAAATGGGTCCTCACTCTTCCTCCCACATACTGGTGACAATACCGGCCTTAAAGGCTTCTTGTAAAGATGTAATCATGTTTTTTTAAGTGTCTTAAAAACTCTAGGGATCTTTACAAAAGCAAAGCAGTCTTACTATGACTACCATCTGTAACATCTTCCAATTCAAGAGGACTATGTAAGAAATCCATTATGGCCCCCTAAATGAAGGCAAGGTTTTGTAACAGTCAAAAATTACTTATTACTATTTAATTTCTAAGATTCTTTGATAGAATTTATAGGCACCAAGAAGTCATTGGCCACTTTAATTTTACTTTGTTTATTTTTAAAAATGTTTTAATGTGAATAAGTATTTAACTAAAGACAAAAAAAGGCATACCAGGGTGACCAACCTGCCATATTCACCCAGGACAGTCCCAGTTTTAGCGCTGACTGTCCTGTGCCCTGGAAACCCCTCATTCCCAAACTACCCCGCTGGCTGCTCACCTTGTGATTCAGACCAATGTTGCTACCTTTCAGTCTTTTAAGTTATGTTGCCTTCTGCTGTTGCTAATGTTAAAGGTCCACTATTTTACTTATTTATTCACTCAACAAGCATTTGCTGAGCCAGCTCCCTCTGTGGCAGGCTCCATGGGTACCAAGAGGCATAAGACACATCCAAGAGCTCACAAGCCTAGAGGGAAGAGCTGACGCCAACACCTAATTAAATCATTATAACACCACTTCAGACTGACCCAATAAATTTGACCCAGAAGATTAATGTCTATGGAGTTCTTTTGTAAATATCTGCTGCCTCCAGCAGTAAGAGTCAGGTAGGAACTATTTTTTTGTAACCAGGTAAAAAATACAATAAAGGCAAATTGCAGGCCAATTCTGCTCAAATTCAAACGTTTAGAAGCAAAGATGCCTCAAAATAGGCATGCAGTTAAGACAAAAAAAGACTTAATGATGTCCTGCTCTACCCTAACCACTCTGACAAGTCCTTGACGTGTAAGGTTTATTCTAAGAGGAGCACAGACACATTCTAATGGCAGGATCAGCCAACCTTTGAGTTAGATTAGACAGAACAGTCCTGCCTAAGAGTGAGGTGAAAAGACCAAGTGGGCATTTAGAACTTGGACTCAATACTAAAAGTGTGGCCCTACTGGGTTCACCGGAGTCCAGGGCCTCACGCACACAGGGGTGGCAGAGTCCAAGAATTTTTCTAGCTGAATATATATCTTGAGAACTGTTTATTTCATTAAGGGAAAAAAAACTATTTCTAGTATTTTTATGTGAATTAACAAACCCTCTGCCGTGGAGTTACATGATACTTGAACTACTTGCCATAGATAGCTCTAGGGCGTGAAATCCTTATCAAAGTCCTTCAAAGGCAAACTAACTAGAATATGGATTAAATTTAATTTGCGCATGCACACACACACACACACACACACATGTATAAAACAAGTATTTTTTGAGCGGGGGGGCTGGCCCCACGGCTGAGTGATTAAAGTTCCATGCACTCTGCTTCGGCGGCCCAGGTTTGCGGGTTCAGATCCCACGTGCAGATCTGCTCTACTAAACAGCCATGCTGTGGAGGCATCCCACATACAAAGTACAGGAAGATTGGCACAGATGTTAGCTGAGGGCTAATCTTCCTCAAGCAAAAAAAAAAGAGGAAGATTGGCAATGGATATTAGTTCAGGGCAAATCTTCCTCACCAAAACAAAAAACCAAAACAAAAAAACTGAAGTATTTTTAAATAAACTATCTTGCAAAAAATAAAAGAGATGTTCTTTTAAAATGCAGAAGAAATCCCTGTGGGAGCTGGCCCGGTGGCAATGTGGTTAAGTTCATGTGTTCTTCTTCAGCAGCCTGGGGTTCACAAGTTTGGATCCCAGGCGCAGACCTACATACCACTTATCAAGCCATGCTGTGTCGGCATCCCACATGCAAAATGGAGGAAGATTGGCACAGATGTTAGCTCAGGGACAATCTTCCTCAAGCAAAAAGAGGAAAATTGGCAATGGATGTTAACTCAGGGCCAATCTGCCTCACCAAAAAAAAAAAAAAAGAAAATCCCTGTGGTCAAACAAAATACTTGGGTATCTCAAGGACTTGACAAGGTGGCCACAGAATGAGATCTTAAAACATGAATATGAGTTTGGAAAAATAAGGGAGGCGAAATGACATTAGGCAGAAGACAGAGCACAGTCAAAGGCATCTATATGAAAGGACTTGCTATCTTGGGAAACAATAGAAAGTGGCTGAAAGTTCCGTGAATCTCAGGAGAAGTGTCCAGAAACGTTCCTGAAAAGGAGATTGGAGAAGCCAAGATGGCGGCAGGATTTTCACATCATGCTAAATGGTTTGGACATTCTGCTCTAAGTACTGGATGATAACGGGGTTTTCTGGATAGTGGGATGACTTGTTGCTTACGTAGCAATGGGAAGAATGAATTGAAGAGAGAAAGGGGTCAGGGAAACAAATCAGAAGCAAAAAATGATGAAGACTTGAATTTAGGCCTCCGAATTTCTTCATTCATTCATCTCTCAACACAATATTAATTGAGCACGTCCTGGGTGCCATGCACTAAACTGGACACTGGAAATATGGCATTGACGAGACAGCCAAAATCTCAGCCCTCATCAAGAGAGTAAGCACATCCCAGTTTGCCTAGATCAGTTGTTTGGTGTAACTATAAATAGAGACCATTTCACTTTCTAAGTATCCCAGAGTATGTAATAAATCACACACTCATCCAACTCGTGGTGATTCCATTCTAGGAGAGGAGACAGCCGTTGAACAAACAAATAAAGCGCATCTATCTAATGGGGATATGTGCTCTGGAGAAAATGTAAAGTAGGAAAGAGATTGGAGTGTGTGTGTGTGTAAATTTTAACAGGGTGAACATGGTAGGTGGCATTTGAGTGAGTGAACCATGGAGCAATCTGAGGAAAAGAATTCCAGGCATAGGGAACAGCTAATGCAAAGCCTCTGAGCAGAAGTGTAGGTAGTGTATTTGAGGAACAGCAAGGAGGCTATGTGGCTGGAGCAAAGTGCCGGCAGGAGAGAATAACAGGATGAGATCAGAGAACGAGCAGGGGACCAGACCTGGCACCTCTTGTTGGCACTTGAGGGTCACTGTAAAAACGTAGACTTTGTCCCTGAGGACATGTGGTACCACTGGACAATTCTGAGCAGGGGCAACATGGTCTTACTTGTGTTTTTAAAAGATCTCTCTGAGTTTTGTGTTGACAAACGTCACAAATGCATGAAAATAAATAATAACTTTCTCCAACCTGTTTTATTTCAGCCCGTTGCTGTAAGCTGTAGTTAAGACCAATGTAAAAATAACACATTTCCGACTACCAGAGTGGATTAAATTTCAAGAGCTACTAAACCAACAGCAATAATAATTGCAAATTTTTAAGGGCCTATCGACATGGCACTTCACTTGCATTGCATCATTTTAATTTTTACAACTTGCATGTAAAAGAAAGGCTATTATCTCCATTTTACAAATGAAGAAACTGAATCTCAGAAAGGATAATTTGAAGACCAATAGCTAAAAAGAGGCAAAGAGTGGATTTGAAACCTGGTCTCCTAGCTAACAAGGCCCGTGCTTTTGTTTACTACCTAAAACTGACTATTATGAAATAAGAATAAGGCTAATTATTGTAATAATAAACACATGCAAAGAATTTTAAAATACAGTCACAGTAAATTTGTTTTCTTCAGCTTAAGTAGGACAAAATTTCACTTTATAAAGGACGAACACCAGCACTTTCTCATTCCTAGTAGAAAATTCAGTCTTTGAACTTGAGTAAAATATTTTGTATAGTGTAGAACGTATTACTAGGAGCACTAGTAAAGTAACAGTACTCGTAAAGTAACAGTACTAGTAAAGTAATAGTACTCGTAAATGCGAAAGCTGTGCTTGCTGCTTTAGTTCCTTCTTTGGAAATGGCGTTTTCATAGAAGCAGCAAATGAGGATAACTTTGGAAAGTTGTGACCATTCAGCGTCACCTGGCTCAGTCATCTCGCTAACCAGCGGCGGAAGAAGAGAAGTTTGCTGGTAAAGCTTGGGTAGCACTTGTGGCTCAGCCAGCACTGAGTCTGGCTTGAAGATTAGATCTTTTTGTCACCAGAAGGGTTCATTTTCTGCTCAGCATGCTGTACACTATCCTTGAAAAACTGAATTAATTCTCTATGTTTCATCTTCTGCATATAGACCAAGATTATTTTATCTACTCCATTCTTTTGTGAAAAAGAAGCCCTCTGCTCCTTTGAAACTATGGACGCATCGTTTGCAGGGCACCCACCTCCCGTGTGCCAGGTGGGAGGGATTTTTAAACACGAGGAGTGCTTCCCTGCTCCTGACTTGCCTGAGAGCTGATGGAAACCAGCGGGGCCTGAGCAGGGGAACATCCTGAGAAGAGCTTCACGGGAGAGTGGAACAGACCAAATTATGCCAAAAAAGTGAAATATGGTCCTCCTCCTAGGGCTGTGGTGTGAGGTACACTTCTCAGAAATTGGGAACAAAATCCAGTCCCTGAAGCATGGAACAACAAACATTCTTTTAGAACTTTCACTTTAAGCTGCCAATCAACTCACATCCTATTTTCACACCATGTCATTTTAGAAACAGAAATCCCAGTTCTCGGAAGGCAAAGTAACTGAGCAGTAAATCGTTTCAGATAAGAAATATAGACTCACATAACTCTGGAATGAGAGAGCCCATCAGAGGGTCTCGACTGATGCCCACCGAGGGACCAAGGAGAAATCTAAGGACCTTTGAATGAAACTTGTTTATACTCATAGGGTTGGGTGTTGGGTTTTTTTTTAATTGCATTGTTGTATGTCTTAATTTACTTAAAAAGTACTATGTCTTTTGTTTCCCACAATAATTAAAATGGAATCTTTTTAATTAAAATTTTAAGGTAAATTAACGACTGTGATTTCTCTGAAAACTCCTATTTAAAAAATACCCTTGGGGGCCAGCCCAGTGGCGTAGTGGTTAAGTTCACATGCTCCACTTCAGTGGTCCAGCATTCACAGGTTTGGATCCCAGGCGTGGACCTAGCACCACTTGTCAAGCCATGCTGTGGTAGCATCCCACATAAAAATAGAGGAAGATTGGCAGGTGTGTTAGCTCAGGGACAATCTTTCTCACACACACACACAAAATACCCTTGGCCTTATCCATTGTGAAAAAGCTGACTTTGTCTCCACTACAATATTGCACTGGTGGAAGCTCCTGCACTCAAGCCACGAGAAGGGTGTGAATCTGCCCTCTGAGACCAGAAGGAAAACAGACTATCAAGCAGGGCTGCCTAGCATAGCAATGGAAGGAAAAAGCCGCCACCGGGCCCAAAATGCCCTGAGAACTTGTGAAAAACAATTCATGTGACAAACTTAAGTTCAGTATTGTTAAAAACCTTGTGTCACATTTCTGATTCATGTTTGGTGTCTCAAAAGAAAATTACCTTTTAGGCTGCTTTCTTCTTTCAGAGGAACAACGTTTCGCATTCACAAAATCACTCCTTTTCTTTCAAAAACTGCACATTGCAAATATCTTCTTATTAATTTTGCACGTTGTACAGGTAGCTCCTGCCTTCTTACTGGGCCTGAGATGAAATATTTGACTGAACGAGAAAGCCAGAGCACCTTTGCAATGCATTCCATTGATTTCCTTTTTCTGCTCATCTCCCTTCACCCTTTGCTCTGTGGGTCCAGCCTATGTGGCAGGATCCCCATTCAACCTGAGTTTTCATTGGTTACCTTACTGATAAGGATGAGGATGTGGTTATCAAAGCTAATAGGAAGTTAGAGAAGACCAAAATTCACCTCCAATTGCAGTGCCAATTAATGCCACTTTAAGTGAATTAATATTCACTTTAAGTAATTTGCCAATCTGTACTTTCCTCTCAAATGTTTTTCCCCCCTTTCTTTACATCCCAGCCATAGAGAGCAGCAGAGTTTGCCCTTGCACACCGTGACGTTGTGCCTGTATTGTATCTGCTTGTTCCTGCCTAGGATGTCTTTCCGCCTGTTCTCTGAGGAGCTCTGCTCCACTGTTAAAAAGTCAGCTTCTCTACAGAGGCTACCCCCAGCCCCTCAAGGTGTTGACATTTTCACTCTATATGCTTATAGTCTAGATAACACTTTTATGATGGAGTTTGCCATGTTATTTACTTTTCCTTTTGCTTTTTACTGTGGTAAAGCACACAACAGAAAACTTTACCATCTTGACCATTTTTAGGCCTACAGTTCAGTAGTGTTAAGTACATACACTCACGTTGTTGTGCAACCAATCTCCAGACCTTTTTCATGTTGTAAAACTAAAACTATACTCATTAAACAGCAACTCTCCCATTTCTCTCTCCCCCTAGAAGCCACCATTCTACTTTCTGTTTCCCCGAATTTGACTGCTCTAGATGCTTCGTATAAGTGGAATAAAACAGCATTTGTCTTTTTCTGACTAGTTTATTCACTTAGCATAATATCCTCAATATTCCTCTATGTTGTAGTATGCATCAGAATTTCATTCCTTTTTAGGGCTGAATAATATTCCATTGTATGCATACAATACATTTTGTTTAACCATTCATCCATCAATGAGCACTTGGGTTGCTTCGACCTTTTGGCTATTGTGTAATTCTGCTCTGAACATGAAGGTACAAATATCTCTTCAAGATGCTGTTTTCGATTCTTTTGAATATATATCCAGAGGTGGAATTTCTGGATCATGTGGTTATTCCATTTTCAATTTTTTGAGGAATCACCATACTGTTTTCCATAGTGGCTTTGCCATTTTACATTCCTACCGGCAGCACGTAGGGTTCCAATTTTTCCACATCCTCATCAACATTTTTTACTTTCTAGTTTTGATAGCAGCCAAAGTAATGGGCATGAGGTGACTGTCACATGTTATTTTAGTTATGTTTGTTGTCTGTCACTGAATTCCCTCCAGAAAGAGAATCACGCCTTTTCATCTGGACTCACTCATCTTTATGTACTAGTGTCTAATCATGTGCCTTGGACATAACACGTCCTCAAAAAAATGCTTGATTAAAGAATAAATGCTTCTACTGGTAGCCATTGCTATAAACCCTCAAAAGAGCCTTAAGTTTCTTCAGAAACAGACGGACAGATGACTCACTGCATCCTTGCCTCCAGCTGGTCAAGGAACGGAGAAGTCATTGCTAAAGGTTACAGATGGTCGTAGTGAAAAGAGGAGCAGGGAAGCTGGTCCCATGATCCTTTAGAAGGAAACATGAATGAGAAAGAGAATCAGGGAGCCCATCCAAGACTGAGAAATGCCCTGAGAGTTTCTGTAAGAAGGAAACCCTACCTGCCCAGAATCCTCAGTCCATAAGGTTCAGAAGTCTCCATGTCCACTCACCTGGGCACATTTCAGGTGATCCTGCCTCTGGTCATGGATGCCATCGGCTATGTAGAAAGGGGTATCTGGTGTTCCTGGCACTCCAAGTCAGAATACAACCAGAGAAATTCTATACAATTCTTTTTAATTAGGTTTTAAGATCCAAGCAATCTTGGAATATAGCCCACTGGAAAGTGGAGACTGTCATGGACTTTATCTTAATTTTACGTATGACAAAAACAAGATTCATAAAGAGTATAAATAATGGCACAAGATCAAAGATTTTATCCCCAAAGTCCTGATTTCTGCTCTATTGTGGAGCTTGGCCTTGTGAACTACCACCAATTTAAAGATGCATTTTGCATATTTCATTGTCAAGCTGTTAATATATTCCTTTCTCGCAGCTCAGTTTTTCTAAGGGAGTTGAATTCCTGGCTTTATATTCCTTCTCTTATTTATTACTACAGTATCAGCAGTTCCAGAACTTCCTGTTGCTCAACGTTCCACACTTTCAAAGTGCAGGTCTTCCTATTCAGAATATTCTTTAAATAATTACAGGTCTATTTTATGTTAAACTCATCCCAACGTGTTACCAGTCTACATTTTTATCTGCTCTTGCTTCTGCCTTTAAAGTCCTTTCAGCAATGCTAATTACAAAGAAAAAGATACGATCGGATTCCTTTTCTTCCCCACTCATAGCAGCTCAGAAAATGAATTGTAGCATTCTGCTTTCTTATTTGTGCAGGTAATGATGTATTCATTGTGGCAAAGTCTTCACAGATAATAAAAATTACATGCTTTTTGTGGATGTGCTAATTATCTCTTCTCGATCAACGAAAAAATATTGAATCAGCTTCCAACTACACAGCTTAATTTACATCCATATTTGATGCTGGCAGGAAGCCTGGGCTAGTTTGTGTTACTTCATTTTTTGGCTAGGAAATAAAAGTAGTCTGGAAAATTATTATTAAGAAACGCTCAAAACAACTAATATATATGATTTATTGTGGAAGGTCCCCACCAGTTAAGTTATAATGCCGAAGTAAATGCAGAGAAATGGCGAGGAAACCAGAGGACAAACAGGATGGATGGTTTGCAGTATCCAACTTGAGTAACGGGGACGAATTCAATCTATTTTGGACATGCAGAGATAACTTTGTTATTAAACGACTATTTGCACCAGGAAAGGAGCAAACTATATATTTTTAAGACATAAAAACTATATCATTCCCTGGTGACAGAAAGAGGCCAACATTTTTGTGATGTTCCATTCATTTATTTCTTTGTACTTATACAACGCTAAGACCAGAATTGTTTGCAATTGCGGACTAGTTTTACTAGATTCTGTTACTTTTGATCACAGTTCTTTGTGACTTTCTGAAAGCCTATTTAGTTGTGAAATTTGGTTTAAGACAATATTCTTGGGGGTAAAACAATTCTGGTCTTGAACCTTAATTTAAACATTTCAACCTCAAAGGAATCACTCAATAGGATTTATGTTTATGAAATAATACCTTCAATATCATGAAATATTTCAATTCAAAAACCAAAATGATTCACTGTCAAAAGAGAGAAAATGAGAGAGGGAGTATTTTGTGTGTTTTGTTTTGTTTTAGTGAGAATCAGATTTCTCTTCAATTTCAACCAATGAACATTTTCAAAATACATTAAGAAAACCGGCTTTCCTTCTATCTTCCAACACATAGAAGTTGTAAGCCTATTAATCCACATTTTTCTCACTGCCTTTCCCTCCTCATCTTAGCTGTGAGGACACATCAACTTCCATAAAATGTTAGTGAGATGTTGAATATAAGCCCACTGCAGGATCAAACGACTGCTTTGATCTTTGAGCCCATCACTCCAGGTTGGTCTGGATATTGGTGCTCTTGGGTTAAAAAATAATAATAATAAAGTAAGATACAGAGTTAGAATTAAAATTCAAGTCTTTTGATTCCCCATCAAAGCTCTTTTAACAAAAACACTCTAACCCTGTGACCTTGCACAAGACTTTCAACTTTTCTGAGTCTGTGTCATTACCAAAATTTACATAATATCGCTATCCAGATTTACACAATGGGTTGTTTTGACAAAACATTCACATTCACATGAAAGTATAATGGAAAATAAAAATATAAGATATTCTGTCCTTAAAAATAATAAAAATATCAATATCAAAATACTAAGAATGTGCCACTCATACTAGCATATGAACCAGCCTTCCGTCTCACCTGGTAATAGTAATAACTTGTGAAAACCTCAAGAGGGAAAGGAAAGTGACCGACTCATGGGCCAGCCCAGATATGTGCACTTGCCTTGTGTTCTTGTCAGAGGATCCCTGGCAAGAGCTTGTTCTGGTCCCTTAATCCTGGAGCCAGGTTGCTGAAGCTGATACAAGATGGAGGGGCTTCCTGTGGTGGCTGCACCAGTTCCCACATATCACTCACAAACTACACCTGGTGGCACCCACCTGAAACCTATGTCACACATCTCTGCTTTTCCTTGCCAGGGTTCTTTGCTGACGCTAAAGTGCAAGATGCCACAGGTCTTTCTCCATATATGTGGAGTGTCCATACATGGGGAACCCAGAAGAGTGAGGGAGATGATGACTCATGGGGTAAAATTTGACCAATGGGAGACAGTTACTAGCAGGTAAAATTCTGGTACTTTCCACTCCCTGGATGGACTGTTTGGAGAGACAGTACCTTCTCCTGTCTTCTCTGATGATATTCTGTGGGACATAACTATGACTAGCTCAGTAACAACTCCCTTGTAATTTTATTCCCTCCTTCCCTGCCTCACTCACCTTTCGCCTCACTTTTGTGTTGCTTGAACTTCACTCATAACAAGATATAGCCCCTAATATTTGCCTCAAGCATTATTTTCTTTTCTTTTTTTTTTTTTTTTCCCTTTTTCTCCCCAAAGCCCCCCGGTACATAGTTGTATATTCTTCGTTGTGTGTCCATCTAGTTGTGGCATGTGGGACGCTGCCTCAGCGTGGTTTGATGAGCAGTGTCATGTCCGCGCCCAGGATTCGAACCAACGAAACACTGGGCCACCTGCAGCGGAGTGCACGAACTTAACCGCTCGGCCACGGGGCCAGCCCCTCAAGCATTATTTTCTAAGGAACGCAGGCAGAGACACTATCTACCCAGGAATAAGAAAAAAGATTAATGGCTGATTAAGGGCCTAGTTGAAGAAAGAAATTGTAAATTCATATTCAGTCAGTAAGTAGAGTTATATGATTTTTTTCCAGCATCCCAGGAATAGAAGTAGAGAAAATAAAGAGTTAGTTTCATTTCCTCATTTGACAAATTGAGTTTCCTTTAAGTGTCAGTCACTAGACTAGTCATGAGGGGTTCCAAGATATAAAAAATAACAATTCATTGGGTTCTAGTTGGTCCCTCATTAGGAATTAACATTATAGGGTGGAATTTCAAGTCAAGATAATCCAAGATGCAGGTGAAATAGGATTTGTGGAGAGAGGCAAGTAAATAACACATTAGAAGACCAGGAGGGCTGAGGAAACTGAAAGTCTAGATAGATCAGAGAACAAGTCAGCAAGGAGGGGGCAGTACAGTCAGTAAGCGTCCATGGAAAAAAGTGTCAGAACACGCTTCAGATATTAAGTTGTTCTGGGTGACAACAAAGTCCAAAGCATAAGCATAAGAGGGAGTGGTGCTACCGGAGCAGAGATCAAGATTGTAAAAGCAGAGGAATTCAAAGAACTGTAAGACAGAGGTGGTGAGTGATTCATCAGTGTGAATTGAACATTTTAGGATTAAAAACAAGAATGTTATATCCCACCTTAGTCTTTGCTCTTCCCTACACTTGGCTGAGCCAGAAACAACCTGCTTTGAGGAAAAGTGCTTAACTCACAGATTGCTCAATTAAAATGACCTGCATCAGTCCAGTCATGGCTGAAATAAGACTTCATAGCTCTTTTCTGGATATAAATATCTTAACCATCACAACGCTGTTAAGCCAAATCCCAGGGTGAGAAGGAAAAATAGCAGGTAGGAGTGAAAGAAAGGATAGAAGAGATGATTAAGAAATAAAACAGAAAGTTCACCCCTGTATAAGTCAATAAATGTGACAGAGAGGTGAATCAGAGTGGGGAGGATGCAGGGAAAAGCAGCAGTACAGAAAACCGTGTTCTACAGGGGATGAGAAATGCAGATGGTGAGAGCTGCCATTGTGAAAATGGTGGGTGCACTTTCCCATTCTCTGACTCAATTACACCAGGAATGCAGTACCATGCAGGGTTAATGTGATCGCTTTCTTTAATCCTGCCATTTCCTTCTGTAAGCAATGCCAAACCCCTCAAACTGAGAGATGCTCAACCTTGTTAGAAGACTCAAGAGTACTCATAATAAACCATGCTGTGGCTTCTTATCTTGTGACTGCACAGCACTGTCTCTTCCCTCGGCAGCCTCCCAGCCTCACAGAGTTTGGAAGCCCGGGAACTGCATTCACCAGCTTCCCTGGTTAGTGAAGTTGCCCATGAGAGGCCCTTGGGAAGGGTTTGGAATGGAAAAGAGAGGCAGAAGCCATATGAACGTGTCTCTGGGTGTAGCAGGCAAACATGTGGACATGTGGCAAATATCCTATGGTTTCCTCCAAGTGTTCTCCTGAAAATCATGTCCCTAAATTTTGAAGAAAAATATGATCATTGGCATCTGTCTCCTGGGTCTGCGGCCCTTTGATTTTCTAAAAGCTTACAGTGCACCTGAGATTTCACATGGTTTGCCCTGACCTTCACTTTGTCAGCACTTCATAAAGTTTGAGAGTATTTAATTCCCTGGATTAAATACCATCCTGCTTGAAAAACCTAGAGTGATTTCTGTTTTTTGGACAGAACTCTGACTGATACCTTTTTGTCTTCTTTATACTACTCATCTTAACATGAAAAATGGTTATTTTTAGTGCAATAGTGAGTTTTCAAGACTTTACTTTTTCATATGTTATAGTTTTTTTTTTACTACTTCCAATGAAAGTGCCAGAGATTAACCATAAAAATAAGATATTTTTGAAATATTATAAAAATCATATTATCAGAACTTATTGATATGCTGTTCTTGCTATTACAAAACCAAATGAATTAATAATATACTTGTTTCCTTGGGGTAGATGCAACTTTATAAGTTTTAGACCTGATTTCTTTCCTGTGTAACTTAATAGAAGCAGCACAGGTCAAGAACTGGTTCTCTCGTAATAGGTGAGAAGAAAGAAATTCATGGCTGCTCAGGCATAAAAGAAATACTTTCCACCTCTTTCCAGGGAACACTATTGTAGTCAGGAAACAACCATTAGTTGTTTAATTAAGGCTATAGTAAAAATTGCTAATTAATGTTATATTAATCTTTGTAAGTTTAGGCATAATTTTAATTCATTTCCATTACTTAAGCTGAAAATTGCCATATTATTCTTTAAGCATTTCTTTATTTTTCTCACATTTCCATTAGAAAAATTTCATTATCTTTATTACCATTTCTGATATTTAAGAAGAAAGAGCAGGGGTTTATAAGTTCATAAGGATCTTTAAAGCTTCAGACCAGATAAATTGTTTTACCCAATTCAAGCAAGTGCAGTTCATTCTACGTAGAGAAGGATGTGGCCCGTGCATACTTAATGGCGCTAGAGAGCAAGTCTTCAGCCTCTGGACTGGCTGCTGCCCAGGCAGACCCAGGGGACTCCTGGCTGAGAAATATTCTGAGCCGCCTCCTTATTTCAGTCTCCTATCTGTGGTAGTACCAGACCTAGTTATAATAAGCCTAGTTATAATGATCATTCAGCTTTTCTATGAACATAGTAAGAAAAACTTAATAAATTTGGCACAATGGGAATAGGCGAGAGACTGAGATCAGTATTTCATTTCCGGAAGGTGAATCCATGAGAGTCTAGAGAGGGAGCAGTGGAGAAAAAGCACGCTGATCTGCCATGGATGCAACAGCCTTGAAGCCATCACAGTGGTGCTATGAAAAATTTCAGGGTTCGACACTGAGAAAATGAACTGATGATTTTTTGTGACTGGTTTTACGTGTAGTGCTATAACATTTGTAAATCTCTAAAAATTATCTTGAGCTAAATTCAGAAAGAATAGAGAAGAACTGATCACACAAGCACATACACTATGGAGAAATTTCACTATTTCTGTGTGGTCACCTTTTCTACTTCAAAGAAGTCACTATGAAAGTATTGTCATGGTAACATTATTAGAACCAATGAGCCAGTCTTCAGAATGTGTACTATACTAGGTCAAGTGGCCAGAGTGAGATCTCTCTTACTGATAAATGTTATTAGTTTGGGGGTCACTCAAGATTCTAGTGATGAAAAACTTAAGGGAAGCTTGGGGCAAGACCTTTTCTATTTTATTTACTCTGCTATCAACCAAATTACGTATTCCTCACACGGGTTGTTTTAAAGAATAATGCTAACAACCAGGTGTTCATTATCATGGCTAAATAATCTGTAAAGGAATAAAAATATCCCATAGAGAAAGAATAAAAAGGCCACCAAGAAAAAAACTTTGCATTTATGAGATCCATTTTATATGTAGACATTTCATCTTTCAAAATTCACATGTAGGCAATATTTCATATTTTCATATTATATAATTTCTGTTCTGTGGTTTACAAGCCCCAGGCACAATGGTATCAATTTCCATCCCATGTGAAGCTGGTGGGTGGAAGCTGGCCTGACCATGCATGAGCACAGAGACTTGGAATTTACCATATAATTACCTTTCTGGAAGGTTGAGTAGGATAGAGAAAAGACAAGCTAGAGAAAGTTACATAGGTTCTTTGTGAGTTCAACCAAAGATATTGGCTCTCCTAAATGATTAAAGACATTAATTTAATGACTACTATCGTGAAGATTGATAGAATTTCTAAAAACCTAATATCAAAGGATACGGGAAATTTTCTTCCCTTAACTCTGTTTAAATATGACATTTGCCCCCAATAAACCACAAAAACATGCATGCCCACAGTTTCATATATTTATATTTAATTTATCTGTTTTTTGCACATGGGTTTTATCTTTGATTAAAATTCCTATAAAGCTAGGACAACATCTATTATATTAAAATTGAACTATAGCCGGCCCAGCACTCCATAAAGATGAGCATTCAGAAAACATATTTCACAATGACCAAGAATATTAACTTGTGAGATTTATGGTCAGACTTATCATATTAGTCTCCCTTATCTTCAGACCCCAGTTTAATAACCTAACTCAAGCCTTCCTCTTTCTTAGCACCTATTTCAATAAATGTTAAATAAATAGATGAATGGATGAATGAACAGTAGAGTCTACATTTTCAAATCTCATCTTATTCAAGCGCTTCTCCTCAAAGACGACTATTTATGTCTATGTCTAATCTGATGTCTTGAAATAATTTTTGCTCCCATACTCAAGGAGGTAAGAAAGAAGCCCCCTCTCTATCAAAAGATATCTTAGACTTCTCTGAGAGATCTTGTGCTTACTATGCCTAAACTCAGACGATCTCAAGCCATCACGGCAACTCAATTGCATATTTTTAACCAGATTAGCTGATAATAAGTCACAAACCTATGGTGAGATTTTTTTTTCCTTCATAACTTCTAGATCTGAAATATAGAAATACAAAAATTTTATGGTGTGACAACATGAAATTATACTAATACAATATATAATTAGTACCACTAGCCTTTCTTTCAGAAGGATTGACAATAAACTAAGTTGAATGCACCTCTTTTCTATTCTGTATTTAGCTGCCCGATCTACTCGGCTTACTGTGTCTAAAACTCTTACTAGACACTCTTCCACTTCGATTAGATTCTTCCATTCCAGGGGACTGTATTAATTTAGAATATAAGATAGTTGCCACTCTCTGAAAGGTATAGATAAGAGCAAATATATAATTAGCTTCTTTAAACCAGCAAAACATAAATAGGCCATATTTCTAGGGTGACAGAGCAAGTAAAGGATTTCAAAGATGAGTAGGGAAAGCCAAAGTTAGCTACTAAATGATATTTACTCATTAGCAGATGGTATTTACAAATCACTCAAGATATCCCTCTTGCTAAATGTCATGAGATATGCTTTTGTTCTAAAACCTGTCTGAGACAAGGTGATGAAGTCCGGATAAAAGAGTTGCACCAAATCACCACGATTCACCAACACATCCTTAGAAGGTTGAGAATGAGAAAGATAAAGAGAATTAATTCCTGATTTACGTATTCTGCTAATAAAGTGGCAAGGTCTTATGGAACAAACACAACAGCTGCAAATTATGTAATTATGTATCTGTATGCAAATTTGTAGACATCTCATAAATGCTGGAACACTATTTGCAATGCTAATTAAGTGGCTTTTATTGCTGCTGCATAATTCCTACATGTGATTTGGTTCCAGATGTCATTGTAGCTGGTGAAACCTTTATTGTCAGGTTAGCTGAGGTAGCACATTAACACTACTCATAAAAACTCTATTTATAATTAAATTACTTGCAGTGACTCAGTGATTTTTCATCCTCCTCTTGTCCAACTCTGTTACTCATACAGCATGTAGATAGAGTTTCAAATGGAAGCTTGGGCCAAAGGAAATTTCTCTCTATCTACATTCCCACACAAGTGGCTATTCTGTTTAATCTCATCCACATAAAGCAGGTTCAAGTGGCTAATGAGCATAGGAAAGTTCAGTGCATGGACTAAAGCCAATATAGATGTGGCAGATGTCATAAGGTTTCATTTCAGCTTTTACAGCTGTAAAAGAAGAATAATTCCATTTGCTGTAATCTAATATCAGTATTTTAATAGCCTGAAGAATTGCTTATTTTATAATGTTTTGAGAATCATACAGTAGGGGGCTGGTACCATACTTTTAATTCGCAAGTAAGAAAAAAAGGATATTAAGAAAAAAGTGTTTTTTGAGCACTTACAATATGTATAGCATTGCAGGAGCTCCAAGGAAGCATGATACGTGGGCCCTCAAGTAGCTCACAAATAGTTGGGAAGGCAAGATATAAAAGGATTTACAACATATTACAAGACTATGAGACCTCATTCTTTACCTGGAACTAAAACGGATAAATGAAATCAGAGAGAATTCTCATACTATTTTAACCTAATAATTTATTTCCAGGCTTTTCCCCTACCAAAATTTTCATCAGAACCACTAATAATGGAAGAAATATAAACTGGTATTTTCACTGCTCCTTTTTACTTTTTCTAAGGAGAATTAGAGCAATTGTACAACCAGCCTTTGACTTTTTCAGGGCTGACTTTCTTTCAGACAATGACATCTTGGATATATATCATACATTATTGTAAGCAGAAGAAGTACCTTACATAACGAGGTGCTGAGTGGGAATTTTCCGGGTTCCCGGAGATGCAGCTAAGGCCCAAAAATAAAACTAAGACAATAATTAACTCCCTACTCTAAAGGTGAGTGCCTGATACCCCTGGGACCTCCTGGGAGGGTTTACTGTGAGGCAGCAGAACTGGGAGGACGGCCATTAACCACCACCCCGCCATACCCTCCCCAGGCCACAAAAGGTGACTATAGAGGGTGAGTTCATGCATTGTTCTCATAGAGAGAGAGGCATTCTAATTTGTAGTAAGGGAGGAGGGGCTCGAGATTGAGGGAGTGTGCAAGAATGGGAATAAGGAATATCATTCTGTGGCTTGATATCTGCACAGCTGGAGGAGGCACAGTTTCAGTGATTGCTGCTCTGAGGTAGAGCTGGATGGGAGAGCCTTTACAAGAGCTGACATCTGAACCTGAAGGTTGGGAGCACGTGTGAACCTTAAGATGTGTATTCATCTCGCAGCCAGACAATAAGCCAATGGGATTTGAAGAGGACATGTTAGAACATGCATGAAAGAAAAGGAGGTCACTTCCCATTGGAGTTCCCTGTGGCATTGTGAGGGCCTAGAAAAGATAACTGGCAGTTTCCATGGCTCCCCAAAAAAGCACAAGGATGTTCAGTAAGATGTGACTCTAGTTCTGCCAAGTATACAGGCTCCAAACCCAGGGACAGGGGCATGGGGACATGAACCACTGGTAGTGCCAAAGGAAAACTAGGCTACCCTCTCCTTGGTGAGAATGGGGGCCAAGTTGAAGTTGAACACTGGCCAGAGAAAAACATGAATACCACATGTGCAGACATCTCAACATCAACAAAAGCCATCAGCATCAGAAAAAAAGACTAAACCAGAGCTAGAACAAGGTCAGCTCCTCTGCATTGCTATGTACCCATTACGCAAGAATATCTTTTGATTCGATTATTTATCCTCTTTACTGTCCCTGCCCCAACATCAAAGGAGCTAGAACTGGAAAGAAAGGGGTGGAGTTGGAAGAATCTCAAAGCCAGACCATAACGAGCCTCCAGCTCCATACACATTCACACACACACACACACACACACACACACACACATTCACCGAGAGAGAGACAAGATCAAAGCTCTAGTTGCAATAGGGGTGACTTTTAACTTGTGTATGAGTTCGAGATTCATGTTCTAAATTAGCCTGGATTAAATTTCAGTAAGCAAAACTGATCAGAAACCTATATTGTTAAGGGTAGGGGTGATATTTAATATGGTAGGTTGGAAAATATTAATTTTAAAAAATAAGTTTTATTTTATACCCCAATAATATGAGAATCGAGAATACTAGACATCTGAATTTTATACCATCTATGCCTTTCTAAAGCTACTTTATTGCTAACTTTCAAATGCTGTATATTCAAGCAGAGTAGCAATACACCAAGATTAGAAACCAAGAGAAAGCTTTGAAAAGCAAAAGGTCAGTATACTTGTAAAACAAGATTATCGAGGTATGCTCCACATACCATAAAATTCACTCATTTAAAGCTCTCTGCTTTGGTCTGGTTCTGAGGCTGATGGCCTTTGTTCATATTGAGAGCTCTACACAGATGGTAGTCATGTTTTTCTCTGGCCAGTGTTCAACTTCAACTTGGTCATATCTCCCTGAGGAGAGGGGAGTCTAGTTTTCCTTTGGCACCACTAGCGGTCCATGTTCCCAAGTCCCTGACCCTGGGTTTGGAACCTAATTACTTGATAGCACTAGAGAAATATACAATTCAGTGGCTTTTAATATATTCACAGAATTGTACAACCATCACTACACTCACTTTAGAACGTTTTTATCACCCCAACCAGAAACCCGTACCCATTAGCTGTCATCCCTACTTTCCCCAATTCCTTGCCTTGCACCTATGGCTCTGGACAGCCACTGATCTACTTTCTGTCTCTCTAAATTTCCCCATTCTGGACACTTTATATAAATGAAATCATATAATATGTGGTCTTTGGTGTCTGGTTTCTTTCCCTTAGTATAATGTTTTCAAGGCTCATACATATATCAATATTGTATTCTTTTATATTGACAAATAATATTCCACTACATGGATATATCACATTTTGTTTACCCATTCATCAGTTTATAGACCTTTGAGTTATTTCCACTTTTTGACTGTTATGAACACTGATGCTATCAATATTTATGGATGAGTCTTTATGTGGATATATATTATCATTTCTCTTGGGTATGTACCAAGGAGTAGAATTGCTGGATCATATAGTGACTGTGCTTAACATTTTAAGAAACTGTTAAAACTGTTTTTCAAAGCGGCTGCCCCATTTTGCATTCCCATCAGCAATTTGGGAGGATTTCAATTTCTCCATATCCTCATCAACATTTCTTATTGTATAATTTTTTGGCTATGTCCATCCTACTTGGTATAGAATAATATCTGATTATAATTTTAATTTGCATTTCCCTAATGATAATGATATTGAGCATCTTTTTATGTGCTTACTTGTGATTTGCATTCCTTCTTATGAAAAACAGCTACTAAATCTTTTGCTCAATTTTTAGTTATTTGCCCAATTTACCTAATTACCAAATTACTAAGGGCCAAATTAACGTCCAGTTTACATAGTCTTTCTTTTCTTGCTTGTGCTTTTGGTATCATATCCAAGAAACTACTGCCTGACTCAAAGTCAAAAATAACGTACTACTGCTTTCCTCTAAGAGTTTCATAGACTTACGTCTTACATTTAAGTCTCTATTTTTTTTTCTTTTTTGTATGGTGTGAGTTAGGGGGTACAATTTTATTCATTTGCGTGAGGATGTCTTGCTGCTCCAGCACCATTTGTTAAAGAGATTACTCTCCCAATTGGAATGTCTTAGAACCTTCATCAAAAATCAGTCCACCACAAATATAAAGAAGCATTTTTGTACTCTCAATTCTATTATATTTAACTAGGTCTTTATGCCAGCACCATACTGTTTTAAATAATATAGATTGTAGTAAGTTTCAAAATCGGGAAAGGTGAGTAATCAAATATTTTTATTCTTTTTAAAGATTTTTTGGCTATCTGAGTCCGTTGCATTTCCATTTGAATCTGAAGATCAACTTCTTGATCTGCAAAAAAGCCAATAGGATTTTGATGGGATTTGTGTTGAACCTGTAGATCAATTGGAGGAGTATATTCATCTAAATAATAAGTCTTCCAATCCACGAACTTGGAATGTCTTTCCATTTATTTGGGTCCTCTTTAATTTTTTCAACAATGTTCTGTAGTTTTCAGTGCGCAAGACTCGCACCTCTTTGTTAAATTTATTCCTAAGTATTTTATCCTTTTCAAAGCTAATGTAAAAGGAATTGTTTTCATTATTTCATTTTCAGATTGTTCATTGATAGTGTATAAAAGTACAACTTATTATATCAATGGTGTATCTTACAACATTGCTGTATTCATATATTAGATCTAATAGCTTTTTAGTGGATTCCTTGGGGTTTTCCATACACAAGATCAAGTCATTTACAAATACAAATGTTTTTACTTCTTCCTTTCCATTTGATGATCTTTCTCTTCTTTTTTTCCTTCCTTCTTCTTCCTTCCTTCCTTCCTTCCTTCCTTCCTTTCTTGCCTAATTGCCTAATTGCCCTGACTAGAACTTTCAATACAATGTTGACTAGAAGTGGCAAGAGTAGGTATCTTTGTCTTGTCCTGATCTTGGGGTGAAAACATCCAAACTTTCACTATAAGCATGGTGTTATCTGTGTGTTTTTCATAGATGTGCTTTATCAGATTGAGGAACCTTCCTTTATTCCTAGTTTGTTAAGCATTTTTCATCAGGAAGAGGTTTTGGCTTTTGTCAAAGGTTTTTTCCTGCATCTGTTGAAATAATCACACAGCTTTTATCATTTATTCTATTAATATGGTGCACTACAATTGATTTTTGAAAGCTAAACCAAACTAGCATTGCTAGGATCAATTCCCTTTGGTCATGGTATAAAATCCATTTTATATGATGCTGGATTTGGTTTGTGCATATTTTGTTGAACTTTTTGCATCTATATTCAAAAGTTCTGTAGTTTTCTTTTCTCATAATGTTTGTCTAGTTTTAGTAGCAGGGTAATCCTGGTCTCATAGAATAAATTAAGGAGTGTTCCTCCTCTTCTGTTTTTTGGAAGAGTTTGTAAAGATTTGGGTATTCTTTCTTTTTTAAATCTATGTAGACTTCATTGAAGCCACTTTGGCCTGAGCTTTTCTTCATGATAAGTTTTTAAATTACTTACTAAATTAATTTGATTATTATGTATCTATTTAGATTTTTCATTTCGTCTTGAAACCATATGGAAGTAGGCACTTCCTTCTTTTCTCTCCAATATATTCTCTGATTTCTACTTTCCAAAAGGTTTACTACTGCTTAGCTCTAAGCTGGAGAAGATAAAAGATGAGATACTTAAATAAGAAAGAAAATAAGTAATACAGATATTGGTGGATGATGAAAATTGAACCAATTACCAATTTAAAGTAGACAGAGGATTATCTGGGAGACTGTCATTTGGTATGTGTAGTTAGATCAGCCTTATCTTCCCTGGTTTTTGGCATCTTGGGCAAGTAGCAGACAATTTCTTAGTATAAGAAATCAGTTCTGGGTGAGGACAAAATAATATTGATCTGTGTATACTGTCTCTGCCAAAGATATCAGAGTATGGTTTGTGAGAGAGTGTCATTGTGGTTTTCCATGATGTTGAGCTCAAAAGATTAAGTTGTCTCCTGAGCATATTAAGTGAACCTTTAATAATTCCATATAGATCTCATCTGTGATTTTATTTAAATTTTTAACTCCATAGATGCTTTAACCCCTTTATGAAGTAAAATTCAATTTGATTTCAACCTTAAAGTATTCACAACTCTTTTAACCCTTAAATACCAATATGTCTTAGATATGGCCTTATGTGATAACTGGAGATAAGAGAAGGGATCACTTATCTATATCCTGAGCTAAATTCTCAAGGCACAACCTTATCTTTAACCACAGAACCATTAAAAAGGCCACTGAGGCTATATACTAGTAGGCTCAGTCGATTATGAGATTATCCAAGTCTCATGTTCCAATCTCATTTCTACTCAGATTCTCTATTATTGTTTTTGTAACCATTATCTACCTCCTCCCAGTATTTTCAGAATGACGCCTCCTTTGGATGGTTTACCAGCTATTTTGCTTGCTTGTTGCTCTAAGACTGCCTTTGAGAGCACCTAATAAGCTCCAGTTTCAGTGGATCTGGTCTGGGAATGACACCACTTACCACTCCAACCTTTTCCATATACTGTTGCCATACTAACTTTCTTATGGTGGTTTTTAATCTGACACCCATCTGCTCAGAAAGCTTCAATAACTCCTCATTTCTTACTATACCAACCCAGACCCTCCACAGTTTTCAAGGATTTCGGATTCATGGTCAGACACTACTAATCCAACCTAATTGCTTATTACTCCATAACAAACATCACTCAAAGCAGATAAACTGAGCTTCCATTATCCTACCCCAACTGACTTTAATGCTATTCTTTATTTATGGTTTTACTTAAAATAGTTTCCTCCTCGTTACTTTATAAATACTGTTTTTGATGTCATTGTTGTTGGCATGGATGTTGTTTTAGAGTTTTATCTACCAGTGATGGATAAATATGGTGACCATAAAATTTATCGTCCAAGCCAGGACACCTTTGAAAGTGAAAGGAATGCTACTAATGATCCACCTGGACAAGATGCAGAAACCAGAATGCCTCAGGCAAATGGGAACTGTTATAAGCAAACCAAGTCTCACAGTCACCTTGTAAGACAAGTTTTACATAAAATTTTAAGAACAATATTGAACTTCTACAAATTAGAAAATTATTGACCAAATTATAACTCTACTTTAGACTCAGATTTAATTACCAAGGAAAGGAAAAGGCAGCTGCAACCTTAAAATCTTAAGGAAATGCAAACTTGATTGTTATAGCTATTTCTCAGTCTTAGATGTTTCCTACTTGGCTCATCATAGTAAGCTACTGTCTTTTAAATGGATAAAATAAATTCAATGTATCAGCAGTTTCTATTAATCTGGACATGGTTGGTGGTTTTTTAAAATTTTTTGGTAAACTAGCTTAAGAACCTATTAGTGAAAAAGTTGTGCTACTTTGTTCTTGTCTCATAAAATCTAGCTGCCCAGAGAAGTTCTTCAAAATTCATCTCAGGAGCCGGCCTGGTTGCATAGTGGTTAAGTTCACATGGTCTGCTTCAACAGCCCAGGGTTCGCCAGTTTGGATCCTGGGTGTGGACCTACACACTGCTCATCAAGCCATGCTATGGAGGCATCCCCCACAGAAGAACTAGAAGCACTTACAACTACAATATACAACTATGTACAGGGGCTTTGGGGAAAGAAAAAAAATGAAACAAAAAAAAAAGAGGAAAATTGGCAACAGATGTTAGCTCAGGGCCAATATTTCTCATCAAAGAAAAATACCAAAAAAAAAGAATTTTCATCTCACAACTAACATGAACTGGTCAAATGTTAATATAAATTTACAAATTCTTAAAATAATTAATCAAAACTAATCCAATCTATTTAGTCTGTTTAAGTTTACAAAACACTGATAGAAATCTCTCCATAATTAGTTTTGAGACATTAGGTATTGTTAGTTGAGATAATTTTTTAAAAGCAATTTGTTTAAGTCACATGGAAGATGCCTATATAGCTCTCTCTTCCCAAGCCACCAGTGCAAGGAATTGAGGAAGAAGAAGGACAGGCTTCATATGAGGCACCCGCCAGTGTCCCTGTGAAAGAGGCACACTGAGGGCACAAGTGCTGCCAAGCCAATGACAGCCCAATGAGGAAGACTTCACCTCTTTCAAGCAGAACAGCCAGAAGAACCCCAACTCTAAGAGAGAAAAGATGGCCTCAGTTGTGGTGCCAGTGGACCCTCTAATAAAAACAACACTAATAATAACAGTATTTGACATTTGTGAGCAGTGACTATATATCAGGCAATGCTAATCCTTCAGGGCTTCTTTTCACCTCCCCAAATTAGCATCTGAAATTCTGCTTGATCACTTCAGTACCTGGAGACTACCTTGATCAACAACTGTTTTAATAGTTTCATGGAAATGAGTTACTGAGAACATTGCAGAACACCTGTTGACACAGCTATTTAAACAGTGGGTGTGATGGCATGTCCTTAGGCTTATTAGTCCCTACCCAGTAGAGACGCATTTTATAGAAATTATGACTCCGATGTAAAACTAGTTGGAGATGTTTTATAAATAGCCTGGGAGTTCTTTTCCCTGTTAGTGAGACACTGTGCAGCATCTTTATTTCTGTGATGGGCTCAGCTCTCACTGGCTTCCATGTTCCAACAGAAAACCAATTTCCCTTGTCGTGGGAGAAATGATCAGGTGGGAAACACTGTTAATTCTGCATGAAGGAATGGGAATTTTTTTTAAATGTTCAGCTTTTAAAGTCAGTACTCTATATCCCTCTGGCACATTGCACAAGTTTTCAGGCATCCCCAGAGAAGAGGCACTTACTTGGAGCCTCTTCACGCAGAGTCATTTTTACTGAATACAGCAGAGCAGAGACACCGTCAGTTCTTTCTGCCAACACGTTGGCTTCCTCACAAAGGAGCGGAGTCACAAGCCCACAGGACATGCCTCAAAGAGCAGAGGCCTCTCTTCTCAAGGCAGCCAGTCTCTTTCTTTGTACCAAGGTAGGTTTACTGCAATGACACTACATTCCATTAAATTCACACACCACCTGCCTTCTGAACTCAGTGTGTTGCCTTGGAGTTTATAAATCTCGACTCTGGCCCTATCTCTAAATTAAGGTTGGGAGAAATTAGGAAACAGAAAAGGGAACTGAGATAGTAATCATTACAAGAGCCTCCTCTAAGGCTTTTTCTAAATTCACACCAATCTAGAAAAGAGCCAAAGCCAAAGCAATCACTATTATAGTTTACTTGGCATAACTACCTTGGGAACCATGAGATTCTTAGGAACTGATTTGCATATCTGTTCTTGTGCTCTAGAAGAATTGTGGAGTACTGCCAAGTTCTTCAGACCCCTGAGCTTGCACACTATTAGCTGAATGTCATAGGCTCAGCCTTGTAACAATCTAGGGATGTGGCAGCCTGAGGAGCAAGAGAGGAATCCCTGCTGAGGGGATATGGTTCCATAGAGGCAGGGCAAGGGAGCTAGGAGGAAGGAGAGTAAAGACTCAGCCTGTATTCAGCACACTTGGTTCCCTAATGCACCTCAGGGAGCATCAATAGGATTCTTGGAAGACCCACTCACTGCAAGTCAGGGCACTCTGCTACCACATTGCTGTGACTGCCACCCAGAGGGGTGTTGATGGTGCCCCAGGCACTAGCGATCAGGGAAACGCCAGGGACCAGGACCAGAAAATTCATACTTCAGCATACCTCCATGTCTTACAGCACCAGCACTTTCTGGCTTCCTTCTAGCACAAAGAATATAATTTGCACGGGCCTTAGGCTAATAGGCCACACATGACAAGAGACCGTATATCATCAAAACTTGTTCTCGTAAATCCTAAGACGTTCAGATCAGGATCCACCAGCAAACTCTTCCTATGGTTTAAGGACTCCGGTAAATTAACTGCTTTCCTGACTCCAGACCCTCTCCATTCCCTCCTGATGCTAGATCCTGCTCTTCCCAAGGGCCTCTGTCCCTGAAGAAGCTTAGAAATGAAAGCCACTGGTTGCTTTTGAGAATAAGGAGATTGACTAGACTCTTCCACTGTCATTCACCTTCCCAGCTTCTGCAAGCTTCGATCAGCCATTCATAACTCAGTGCCTATTCAGCGCCAGGCACTGTGAGAGGAGCAGCTGATACAACAGGGAGCAAGGTGGACATATTGCTGTCTTGGAGTGTATGGTCTAGACGTAGATGTACACAACAAATACACCAACAAAACACTTACACAAGGTGATGAGAGCTATGAAGGAATGAATAGAACTCTGAGATAGGGACAAATATTGGGGCAGAGGATAACAGCTTTACATGGGGTGGGGGGGTGGGGTGCTATCTGAGTAGTTGAGATTTAAGCTGAGACGAGAAAGATTGGTGTGTGTGTGTGTGTGTGTGTGTGTGTGTGTGTGTGATAGGAGTGTGTTGGAATGGAGCATTTCCTACAGGGAAAAGAGTTCAGGTCAGAAAGGAAAACAGTGTGTCTGAACAATACAACTAAAGGAGAGGTTGCATAAGTTGAAGCTGAAGAAGTAGGCAGGGACCATATCATTGCAGCCATGAGAGTCTGGGAGAGAAATTTGTTTTACACTCTATGTATTAAAGAAAACCATTGAAGGGTTTTAATCAGGAAGAAACAGGATTAGGATAAATATTTGCTAATCAAATGAATGAATAGATTCATCCCCTCCCAACCCCACAGCTTTAGACGGTCTGTGCCTCCTGTGTCCTATCTCTTCCCCACCCCCTCTTCTCAGTATTACTGTCTTTTCATCGCTGCTTTAGGCAGTATGAAAGCCAACCCTTTCTCTCCCTTATAACCCACTTCTGTCTACATTCAGACCTCACTGGGAGAAGAGAGCCACATGCCCACATAGAGTTACCCTTTGAAAGATGGGGGACACACAGAATTGCTTGCTGACTTTTGCATTTGAAAATAAAGCTATTTTGCAATTTGCTCACGCCCAGCTTCTGGTCTGCTATTATATATGTAAATATTCCATGGGAATACGTATCTACTGGAATGGAAATTCCATAGGACATGCATCTTCCTTTCTTTAGTTCTGTGTGCAAATATGTTACCCAGCTCTGCAAACCCAGCAGAATCTGCCCTTCTGTGCCTGCTCACGTGCATTCTTACAACCTCCAGCAATTTCCTAACACCTCCCTGTGGGAAAGAGCAACAAATCTTATACTAGCAGCTGTTTATATTGGTAAGTAAAATTGAGGACTGCTAATGGCCTTTCTAAGTACCAAGTTTCTCTAGAAAAGCATTGGGGAGGACCAAAAGCAAGGGACTTCAGTGCCTGTATCTTGAGAAAAATACCTTACTTTCCAGCAGGGGAAGGGTTTAAATGTATCCAGAGTATTTGTGGTTTTAAGAAGACTTTTTTTGACCCGTTTGTTGCATAAGATTGGCATGGAAATCTCAATTGATCATAGCCTTTATGCATCTTAAAGCATCAAAGTTCTGACCTTGTCTTTCCATAGCCCAAGAGAAAGCCTTGTGGCTTCTATCCAAAACAGTTCTTCATGCAGCGCATATTCTGCATAGCTAAATAGTTAATGGTCTACTCAAGCGTTGTATAATGTTCTGCATTTGTTTTTCTTCTCTTTATCCTTTTTTTTTTAATCTCCTCTAGGTGATTCAACAGGCATCCTTCTTCAACCAGCTGTGAGAGATTAAGAAATGTTATTTGCATTCATGGGAAGCATTCTCAGGCAAGGAACAATCTGACTGTTGAATACATTCATGTAAATAGAACAAATGTTTTAAAGCTGAGCAAAATGAGAGCAAGGGGCACATGGGAGAGAAAAACCCACTACCTCTCAGCATGAACCATGCAGGACTTTGATCATAACTTCAAATGAGACTAGATCTTACCACGTGTGACAAGGATCTGGATCGAGGATTTCTGCAATTCTGATTAGAGTTCAGGCTGGCACTAACCAGGCTTCCCTTTCTCCTTCAATTCCACCATTCCAGCTGTGGAGGATCCGGCTTTCAAACATGCATCTCAAGGGAGACTGCAGGGTGTAAGGGAAATGCAAGGGAGAAGGAGAAACACTGGCCCTGGAGCCAGAAGACCTGGGTTCTGCTTTCCCCTGGGCCAATGATAAACATACTTCTTATTAATATGATTAAACTCAAGGCACAATTTAGAGATAATAAAAGTCACATTCATTGGGTGCCTCATACGTGTCAAGTGTCAAGCAGTATACGATGTATTGTATAAATGTGATCTTAAGCTTTTCCCATAGCTGCAGAAGTCTTTCTAACAAATGAGCAATTTTGGGCTCAGCGAGGGTAGATGATTTGCCCACTGTCATTTTGCTAACTACAGGATTTTGATCAACCCATCGAGCTTTTCTGGACCTTAATTATTTGTTCTCATTTTTTGTTTTTAATCTGAAAAATGTAGGGTTGGAATAGGTGAGCTCTAAGTTTCTTTCTAACGCCACCAATATTTGATTTGAGAAGTTCTCTTCAGCCCTACAAAATGTGGTGTCTCTCTGCAATTTGAGTTCTAACAAACTGGTTCTGCTGCCCAGTTCCCCTGAGTCTCTTTCACTGGACAAGAGAAAAAGAAGTCAACAGAGCAGTTGTGATGTAATAGAAATTACTTCAAACTACAACTTCCGGTAGTATAGCATCTGGCGCGGAGTCAGCATTCGGTGTTGGCTCTTCACATCAGGCCACTTGTGCCTTTAGTCAACTTGCTTATTCTTAATTTTCCATCTACTTCCTGATTTCTTCATTTTCTGAAGGTGTAGTTTAGATTATCTCTAGAATAGCTATACACCCTAATATTTTAAATTTAGGAAGATCAAAATGAAAGTTACAACGCGCCAAAATAATGAAAATCAGACCAAGAAAAAAATTTGATTACTCTGCCTCTCCTCTTCAGTTCCTTCTTTTCTTTGCTTTCTAAGGCAATCTATAAGCCACAAATGGACATCCTTGTTCTCAAAATCTAACATTAAGGGAAATTATAGAAAGGAATATGCAGTTTGGCAAATTTTACTGATCAAGTAGAATTTTTGAATGATCTTTGAAATCTACTGAAAGCTAGTGTACCTGTGACATTACAAATGCAGGAAAGATGTTCAGTTCTAAACTTTTAGGAGATTATGTAGCATTCTGATCTGCTTTCCACTCATAAGTAGTTTAGAAGGAAATGGCAGTTCACCAAGGAAAGAAAAATAATAGTAAAGTGTATTGTATTTATATGTACGGAAGTATAAAGTTATGAGAAAACTATTTGAAATATCACCATGGGAAAAAATTAGAAGTTTTTGATTTGTGTTTTTGTTATGTTTTGTTTGTTAATGGAAGAACTTACAGGTCACACAGAACTAAATTGTGAAGCAAAACCCACAAACTTCCATGGAAGAGCAAAGTTTTATTTTCTTGAAACTGAGACTAACTTATGTCCTCGAAGACTGCAGGTTAATCTTTGATTTGCTGGAAGCTTACCTGACAATTGAAGGGCGACACGTTCTGCAGCTTTGGGTTCAGACTGTGGTTGAATCTTTGCCAGAGTTCAGGATTGAGTTGGGGTAAAATCAGAGAGTTCATGCTCAGTGACCTGAACGTTCTGCCGTGACCTCCATGTCCTCTGCCCCTCCCTTCCACCACCACGTTCCTTACTGATGAAAGCAATCTGCCTAAATAGTTACCAACTGTTTACTTCATACTGTGAAAATACAGCTGAATGATACTAAGAATTCTAGGCTTGTATATATTTCTTAACTGGAAACTAATTTTTAGGTATCCTGAAAGGTTTCAAAATTGTTCCCATATATTTAAATAAACCCTTAGAATTCCAGTTCAGAAACTTATTTTTTTTAATTGGAAATAACTTCAAACTTAAAGAAAAGCTGTAAGAACCTTAACTTCACCTACTCTCTGGGAAACCTAATTCAGAATGAGCTCAATTCAGAGAAAAGCAGAATCAGAAGAGAGGGAAAGATTACTAGTGATATTTTACCCAAAGTCATATTTAAAGTCTATCCCTGGACTTATCAGTTACATGAACAAACTCTTTTTTCATTTAAAAAAAAGAAACACTGCAAGAATAAAAATAGTACAAAGAACACCCAAATACCTTTAATAAGATTCGCCTATTGTTAACATTTTACCCTATTTCTTTTATCATTTACTTTCTCTCTGTCTTTGTCTCTAGGCCTCTCTCCATCCCTCTCTCTCTCTTTCTTTCCATATGTGTACATAAACATTTGCAGTTAAGCCATATACGTTGTAGCCTTTATATTTCAGTTTATATCTCCTGGAAACAGGAATATTCTCCTACATAATCTCAGTACAATTTTCAACTTGAGTAAATTGACTTGATACTTTCATACATTACTTTTATCTAAACTTCTATCCATTTTCCTATTTTTCAAATTGGTCCAATAAATATCTTTAATAGCAATTTTTCTCCTCCCATGGAGGATCAAGTCTAGGATCAGGAATTGCATTTACTTATTGTGTCTCTTTAGTTTCCTTTAATCTGGAAAATTTTTATAGCCCTTGTGTTTGATGATATTAGCATTTTTTTCAAATGTGATTTTTTTTTAAGATTGGCACCTGAGCTAACATCTGTTGTCAATTTTTTTTTCTTCTTCTTCTTCTCCTCAAAGTCCCCCAGTACATAGTTGTATATTCTAGTTGTAGGTCCTCCTGGTTGTGTTATGCGGGATGTCACCTCAGCATGGCTTGATGAGTGGTGCCATGTCCACGCCCATGATCCAAACTGGTGAAACCCCAGGCTGCTGAAGTGGAGAGCATGAACTTAATCACTTGGCCTTGGGGCCAGCCCTGATGATATTAGTATTTTTAAAGAATATGGTTCCCAGCTATTTATAAATAAAATGTCCCTTTCTCCAGGATAGCTCATATGTTAGGCCACAAAACAAGTCTTAATAAATTTCAGAAGACTGAAATCATATTGAAGATCTTTTCCAATCACAATGATATGAAACTAGAAATCAATTAAAAGAAAAAAACTGAAAAATTCACACATATGTGGAGATTAAACAACATGCTACTGAACAGCCAATGAGTCAATGAAGAAATTTTAAAAAATCAAAACATACTTTGAGACAAATGAAAATGGAAAGACAACATACCAAAACTTATGAGATGCAGCAAAAGTAGTTCTAAGAGGGGTGTTCATAGTGATAAATGTCTACCTCAGGAAACAAGAAAAATCTCAAATAAACCACCTAACTTTACACCTTAATAACTAGAAAAAGAAGAACAAATAAAGCCCAAAGTTAGTAGAAGGAGAGAAATAACAAAGATGAGAGCAGAATTAAATGAAAAAGAGACTAAAAAAACAATAGAAAAGATCAATGAAACCAAGAGTAGGTTCTTTGAAAAAATACACAAAATTGATAAACCCTTAGCTGGACTCACCAAGAAAGAAAGAAAGAGGGCTCAAATAAGTAAAATTAAAAATTAAAGAGGATACTCTACAACTGATACCACAGAAAAACAAAGGATCATAAGAGCCTTCTATTAACAATTATACACTAGCAAATTGGACAACCTAGAAAAAAATAGATAAATCTCTAGAAACATACAACCTACCAAGGCTGAATCACAAAGATATAGAAAATCTGAACAGACAAATAATGAATAAGGAGATTGAATTAGAAATCAAAAGCTTCCCTACAATGAAAAGTCCAGTACTAAATGGTTTCACTGGTGAATTTTACCAAACATTTAGAGACAAATTGATGACAATCCTTCTCAAACTCTCTCAAAAATGTGAAGAAGAGTGAACACAACCAAACTCATTTTATGAAGCCAGCATTGCTCTAACACCAAGGCCAGACCGTGACACCACAAGGAAACTATATTCCCTGATGAATATGCAGAAATTCTCAACAAAATATTAGCAAACTGAATTCAGCAGCACATTAAAAGGAAAATACACCATGATCAAGTGGGATTTATCCCTGGGATACAAGGATGGTTCAACATATGAAAATTAATCAATGTAACACATTGCATTAATAGAATGAAAGATAAAAATCATATGATCATCTCTATAGATACAGAAAAAGTGTTTGACAAAAGTTAACATCCTTTCATGATAAAAACTCTCAACAAACTATAGAAGAAATATCCTTCAACAAAGTAAAGGCAATATGTGACAAGCACATAGCTAAAATTATACTGAGTGGTGAAAGGTTGAAAGCTTTTCCTCTAACATTAGAAACAAGATAAGAGTATCCACTTTTACCACTTCTATTTAACATAGTACTAGAAGTCCTTGCCAGAGCAATCAGGCAAGAAAATGAAATAAAAGTGAATCAAATCAGAAATGAAAAAGTAAAATTATCCCTGTTTACAGATGACATGATATTATATACCAAAAACCCTAAAGACTTCCCCCAAAAAACTGTTAGAACTAATAAACAAATTCTGTAAAGTTACAAGATACAAAATCAACATACAAAAATTAGTTTTATTTCTATACATTAACAATGAACTGTCTGAAAAGGAAATTAGGAAAGCAATCCCATTTAAAATATCATCAAACACAATAAAGTACTTTGGAATAAATTTAACCAAGAAGTTGAAAGATCTGTTCACTGAAAACTATAAGATATTGATGAAAGAAATTGAAGAAGACACAAATAAATGGAATGATATCCTATGTTCATGAATCAGAACAATTAATATTGTTAAAATGTTCATACTACCCAAACCCATCTATAGGTTCAATGCAATTCTCACCAAATTTCCAACAGCATTTTTCATAGAAATAGAAAAAATAATCCTAAAATTTGTAGGGAACCACAAAATACCTCAATAGCCAAAGCAATCTTGAGAAAGAAGAAAACTGGAGGCATCACACTTGTGTTTTCATAGCATATTGCAGAACTATAGCAATCAAACAGTATGGTTCTGGCATTAAAAGACACATGGACCAATGGAATAGAATAGAGAGTCCAATAATAAAACCATGCATGTATGGTCAACCACTATTTGATAAGGGAGCCAAGACTACTTAATGAGGAAAAGATAGTCTATTCAATAAATTGTGTTGGAAAAACTAGAAATTCACATGCAAAAGAATGAAACTGGAACCCTATCTTACACCACTGACAAAAATTAACTTGCAATGGATTGAAGACTTAAATGTTAAATTTGAAACCATGAAAATCCTAGAAGAAAACAGGAAAAAGTCATCATAATTTTTTTAGGTATGACACCATAAGCAAACACAAAAAAAGTAAAAATAAATAAGTGGGACTACATCAAATTAAAAAGTTTCTGCACAGCAAAGGAAACAATCAACAGAATGAAAAGGCAACCTAAAGAGTGGGAAAAAAATATTTGTAAGCCATATCTCTTAAGGGGTTAATACTCAAAATATACAGGGAACCCAAACAACTCAGTAACAAAAAACAATTCGATGTCAAAATGGGCAAAAGACCTAAATAGACATTTTTCTAAAGAAAATATACAAATGGCTAACAGGCACATGAAAAGGTGCTCAACATCACTAATCATCAGTGAAATGCAAATCACACCTGTTAGACAAGTGTTATCAAAAAGACAAATGCTGGGGAGGATGTGGAGAAAAGGGAACCCTTGCACATTTTGGTGAGAATATAAATTGGCATAGCCACTATTGAAAACTGTATGGAGTTTCCTGAAAAAATTAAAAATAGAACTACCATGTGATCTGCTAATTCCACTTCTGAATAAAATGAAATCACTCTCTTGAAGAGATATCTGCACCTCCATGTTCATTGCCGCATTATTTACAATAGCCAAGACATGAAAACAACCTAAGTGTCCATTGATGGATGGATGGATAACAAAGGTGTGGTATATATACACAACAGAATTTTATTCAGACATCAAAAAGAAGGCAATTCTGCCATTTGTGACAACAGGGATGAAACCTGAGGACGTTATGGTAAGTAAAATCACTAAGACATAGAAAGACAAATACTGTATCATCTCACTAATATGTGGAACATAAAAAACTAAATTCATAGAAACAGAGAGTAGATTGGTGGTGGCCAGAGGTCAGGTGGGGGATATTGGTGAAAGTGGTCAAAGGGTATAAACCTCCAGCTAGAAGATGAATAATTTCTGGGGATCTAATATACAGCATGATGACTGTAGTTACCATACAATAACTGTACCGTATTGTATACTTGAAAGTTGCTAGGAAAATAGATCTTAAGAGTTCTCACCATCCCCAAAAAATTTTAACTATGTGAGGTGATGGATATGTTAAATAACCTTATTGTGGAAATAATTTCACATACATACATGTAACAAATCAACAAATTGTACACTTTAAACTTGCATAATGCTAAATGTCAACTTTCTCTCAATAAACTGGAAAAAAATTTTTTTGATTTTAAAGTCATGGGATTAAGTGAAAAGGAAGAAATAATTCCATAGATAACACACCTGGATTCACAAATCTGTGTTTCTGCCTGGGATGAGGGATTTGCCTTCCATTTTGGAAGCAAAATCAAAGTTCTATAAGACAGTTTTGCATTTGGACTCAACTGATACTTTCAATAATTATTCAATTGAATTCCCTCTGCTAAGTCATTAAGAGTAATAATCCCTCTTCATACATAATTTCTAAATCATTTAAATTATTCCTTTGAAGAAAAAAAACCTCCAAGGGCCTCCCATATGTGAAACTGTAAAGCACTTTTTTCTTTTTCTTGCTGAGGAAGATTTGCCCTGAGCTAATACCTCTGCCAATCTTCCTCTATTTTGTATGTGGGTCACCACCATAGCATGGCAGATGAGTGATGTAAGTCCATGCCTGGGATCTGAACCCGCAAACCCAGGCCACTGAAGTAGAGCATGCCAAACTTAAACACTTCTCCATGGGCTGGCCCCTCTGAAGCACTTTCTAACTGAAAGGATGAAGTGAGGGTACTCATTTGAGAGCCTTCTGATACAAGTGTTCTAATATCATGGCTACTACCCATGCTGACCCAAATAATCTACAGTATAGTCAGATCTACATTATATTTAATTTAAAATGTAGTTTTAGGGACCAGCCCCATGGAGCAGTGGTGAAGTTCACATGCTCTGCTTTGGCGGCCTGGGGTTCACCAGTTCAGATCCTGGGCGGACCTAGACACCACTTGTCAAGCCATACTGTGGCGGTGTCCCACATAGAAGAAGTAGAAGGATTTACAACTGTGATATGTAAGATATACAACTATGTACCGGGGCTTTGGGGGAAAAAAAATGTGGAGGATTGGCAACAGATGTTAGCTTAGGGCCAATCTTCCTCACCAAAAAAGCATATCTTTAAAAAAAAAAAAGGTGTAGTTTAAGGTGACTTATTTAGGGGAAAAAAAGAAGTCTAGAGTCTATACAGGTTAGCATTATTTTCAACTCATCAGAGTAGGAAACTACAAAAGTTAAAGAAAACTTCACGGGTAGTAATTTGCACTTTTCTCTCCAATTCCAGGAAAAAGATCCTTCATCAGCTTTGGTTTAGTATCTGAAAAATGGCTTTGACTTACCTTGTAAATTTCGATGATATGGGCCATCTGCTCTGTGTGATAAAATAAAGGTGGTGATTTATTTCTGTGCCTTTATCCTATGAATAAAACACAGCTCAGATTTGCATCAAAGAGCAAAACCAAATTACTTATACATTGAGATGAATATAAACACAAAGTTTCCAATATCTTAATGAAGAAGAGGTAGGCCTCAACTGACTACACTTCAAATCATACTCAGGTCAGGTTGACTAGGGTTTTTATGACTTATATAAAATTTAAACCAAAAAAGTAAAAAAATTCTATTAAGATTCTCCAACAGGATAAGGTATTTGTCAATCTGTGTCATAATCACTAAGTTAAAATTGGATACTAATAATCAAATGAAAATCAAATGATTTAAAAAATACCAAACAATCTGGGAAGAAGCACTAAAAGATCTAAGAAAAACGTTGGGTGCTGCTCTCAAAAAAGAAAGAAAAAGAACTTCATTTGAAAGCAAAGATGGCTTTGCACTTTCCGGGACATTTAACGAAACTATGATTTTGCTTCTTTACCTTTGATTTTGAAATTTTTTATTTTGTCAGATTCTCCAAATACCTTCAAGTTTTAATACAATCAAACCACAAGAAATATGCATTTTTGGAAATTTCTCCCAATTTTTAGAAGTCAAGAAGCAAAATGAAGCAAATGTAGTGTTTTTGTTCTGTCACTTCTCCCCCACTTACTTCTAATGCTGCCTCTCTTTGTTTTTCTAGATCAAAGAAACAAGTAAGTAACTCATAGAACAAAAAAGTGAATTATTGGTCTAGTGCTCACCTCATAGTGGTAGTCTCTAGAGCATTCAAAGAAAAAATCACTTTTGGTTGAAGTTCAATCATCTCAGACTTTCAAGATTTAATATGCTTTCTTTTATATAAGAAGATGACAATTGATGCATCAATAGGTCATCTGTTTTTGAGTTGCTTTTCCAGGTGGACACACACCTAACATCTTCATTCTAGTTGTTCTCACAAAAAATTATTACTTTGGGGAGATGGTTATCTCAATAGCAAATTCACTGGGCCTCTTGAACACTGATATTCTCAGTGTCTTAGTTCTTTTTCAGTTAAAACTTAAATAATAATAACGCCTAACTCCCAAATTTTATGTGGATTAAATCAGATTTGTTAATGTACAGAACTAGAACAGAGGTGAACACACAGTAAATGTTTATAAACACTTGTTCAATTTGAAAGTCTTGGTCTCATTAGTAACTACATTAATCCTGTACCAAAACCAGGGAAAAAAGAATAAATTCTTACTAAAAATGGATTAGGAGCTTTTAGAGGTAATTACAGGAAAGATTTTTAGTTCTTTTAGATTTTAGACCTAAACACAGGCCAAGGAATTATTATTTGCCACTGTAGTTGTTTTTCTTTGGAGGGGGGAAATTACAGCTAAGGCCCCAAACCAAAAACCAGAGTCACTAATCACCACACATCCAGGGTTCAAATTCTGCTATCTGCCAATAGTTGGGGCTGGTTTTGCCCAGTTTACTGAGAAGTGCAAATTCAGAATGGCCCCCAAAACCACCAATACCATATCATCAATATGGACAGAGAGAGGAATTTGTACCCAGAGGGAATGTTAGAATAAAGTGATTGTTGAGAAACCCTTCCTTTCCTCCACAGCAAGGAGGGAGACTCCAAGAGAATCTTCTGTAAAGATGGTGATGCCTGAAAGAAGAGGAGATGGCCACTTCCTTCTCTGGCTACACGTCACTTAGCCAGTGTCCTTGCCAGTCAACTTCTGTGGTAACAAGCATAAGAAAAGAGAATCTAAGAGAATGGAGATGGCAAGAAAACGTGAGTACTCTATGAATAAGATAGAACCATACAAAATAGCTGAGTCTGAGGTTTCTTGCCAATATTCCGCACAAAATATTCCTTTAGATAAAGGATCCTAGGACCAAGATGATGGTGGTATGTGGGAAAGGAGTGAAGAGGAGAGGGGAGCAGATGGTGCAGAGGTGGAGAAGAGTATAGAAACGTTAATCCTGAGCTACACAGTCGGGAGGTCCTCCTCTCCAAGTGGGCCTCTGAAGAGTCCACAGGCATGCCCCAATGAGAGAACCAGCATTTAGATACCTTCCACTTAGATGCCTCAAAGCCCAACCAATATTCACCGAGAAATGAGAAAGAGCAACAACTGACCCAAGAGAAGACTGCATCCTTCTTAGTTAACTAAGGAGACTTTTTCATTTTTCTTCTCCCTACTTTCCCCTGAAACACACTGAAGGAGTAGAGCTATGACCAAAAAGCAAAGGAGGGATATATGAAAGAACGGCTGAGCCTCCCCTACCTTCCCCCAGACACACGCTGTGAACCACAGCAGTAACAGGTCTCACTGCATTGGGAAGAAAAGGAGCTCTTCAGCGGAACAGCACAAACCAACCCTAAAATGTATATGCAAATGCAAAGGACCAAAAATAGTCAGGACAATCTTAAAGAAGAACAAGGATGAAAATGTTACACTATCTGATTTCAAGACTTTCTGTAAAGCCATAGTAATTAAGCCAGCATAGTGTTGGTGTAAGCATAAGTGAGCAGATCAATAGAACAGAATAGAGTCCTGAAATAGACCCAAATATATAAGGTCACTTGATTTTGACAAATAATGGTGTTGAAGCAATTGAATATCAATATGGCAAAAAAAAAAAAAAAGAACATTGATACCCATCTCATATTGCGTACAAAAATTAATTTGAGAGGGATTATAAAGCTAAATGTGAAATGTTAAACAATAAACCTTCTAGAATTAAACTGTGCTCTGAGGTGCCTTGGGGTGTTGCAGCAAAGTCCAAGGGTGCCATACAATATTTTACATTCATGAGGGAAAGAGCAACACCAATTCTGTCAGACCCTTCCCAAACTAACAGCTCAAGGTCATTCACACTTTCAACATTACATTGTGCTACATTTCATTCCATGCATATCTCTGCAAAACTAGGTCTTCAATGGTAGCTATTATAAAAAGCAAGTACTGTGCAAAACTTAACATGTGACAGGGTGTGAAGGTGTTGGTGTCCAATGCAATTCCAAGATTTGAGAAGCTGTGTAGTGCAATAGGCTTGCATCCCATTAGTAAGTAATTGTGCCTAAGAATAAAATAGGAATCTTATTTTTCTTTTAATAATTTATATTAATTTTTCAAACATCTACTATATTTTAGGCAATAAATCCTTATTAAGTGGCTTAGACCTCCCTAATTAATAAGCAGAATTGTTAGGTTTTCCTTCTGGCCGAGCAGCATTCTGAAAAAATTATTAACATAGTGAAAGCTCCATAAACCAAGATAGTTTAGGAAACTCTCTTGTAGAAGAAAATACGAGGGAAAAAAGATTCATGACCTTGGAGCCGGTCTTAAACAGGAACAAAAAGCACTATACATAAAAAAAAAATTAATAAAATGGAATGCATCAAAATTAGGAACTTCTATTCACACAAGACATTAAAAGAGAAAAAAGGCTAGCCACAGACTCGGAGAAGATATTCACAACACATACACCTGAAAAAGAACTCATAACTAGAAATATAAAGTATTCCTACAAATCAATAAGAAAGACAAAGAACTGAATTTTTTAAATGTGCCAAGAACTTAAGCATTTAATATTTGCTTGAACAAAGCAGATATTAAAATGATCAATAAGAATACAAAAAGAAGTCATCTTCATTGCTCATAAAGGAAATGTGTATAAAGCCTCAATGAGATTCCACTGCACACCCACTAGAATACCTAAGATGAAAAGGACTGTTAATGCCAAGTGTGGTTACAAATGTGAAACGATAGAAACTCTAATGCATTCCTGATGGAAACATACTTGGTTTGACCATTTTGGAAAACTGTTGGCAATATATACTAAGACTAACCATACACCTACACCGTGACCCACAGGAATTCCATTCCTGGCTATATACGCACAAAAAATGAATGCATATGTCCACCAGAAAACATCTATAAAAATATTTATAGTAACTTTATGCAAATAGCCAAAATCTAAGTCAACACAAATGTCTGTCGACGGGAGAATGAATAAATAAGTAATGGTATCCTCAAACTGTACAATATAAGAGAACTACTGTTTCACACAACAACACAGATGATTCACAGGTTTTATGTTGCACAAAAGAAGCCAGGCACTACAGAACACATACTCTGTGATTCTTTTTTACATGATGTTCAAGATCTGGCAAAACTAACTGATGATTATTGAATTCAGAATAGTAATTACCCGGGAGGAAGAGCTATTGCCTGGAAAGGACCTAACAGGGGTGCTGGAAATGTTCCATGTCTTGATCTAGGTGGTGGTTTCTTACTTTGTGCATATGTAAAATTCCATTGAGCTGACATTTTATGCATTTTGTGTGTGTGTATTATTCTTCAATAAGGAAATTGTCAGAATTGAGTTTTAAATGACAAGATAATTCTAAACAAATTACTAGAATATTATACAATCTGACTAAAATATTAAGTGCAAGGGCATTCAACCCAGCACAGTTGATAGCAGTTATTTACAGATAAAAAATATTCCATATTTACGTCCCTCACAATTTGATATTCCTCGCTATACAGGTCAGTAAGTACCGTATAACACTGTGCCAAAAGTATGGGTTCATAGGTTCTAGCTGCCCACTTGCTATCTGTGTAACCCTGATAAGTCACCTAGCCTCTCTTTAAAACCAAGATGAAAAGGTCATCTACCATACTGGATTGTTGAAAAAAATTAAATGGATAATATGTGCCTGGCAGAGGGTAAGCACTAAATAAAGGTTATATTTTATCATTTTCACTATTTCATTTCTCTTTCATAAATCTCCAGTAAGCTTGAATATGCCTTTCTAAACAATTTATGCAACTGCAGCAGTATCATTTGAAGTATATACACAATTGTAGTTACTCTGATTGAGATCATTTTAAAACAAAGAAATCAGATGGAAGTTGGGAAGAAAAACGGAAGGTAGCATTGAATGGATGAGGATGAGCAAGAGTAAAGGTATTTGTAATAAAGCTTTGAAAAAGAAAAAATAACGCTATAAGCACAATAATCCTATTCCTTAAAACAGCACACCAGGGTCTGTGCGCAAGAGGGCCTGAAGTCATCATAGTAGAATTAAAACAACAAAACCCTATTAGAGGATTGAGAGATAGCTACCCAACTGGACCAACATTATTTATCTTGAGAGTCTGAGTTATTCTATGTCTCTGATGCCAACATGGTACCAGGCAAATGGAGAGGAGAGCAGTCATCATCTCAGAGTTATAAAATCACTATGGCAATGAACACTTGAATATCTGACTAGAGAGAAAAAAAAAATTGAGTCAGTGTCATGTCTGTATCAACGTAAGATTGATAAAGTAAATTCCAAAGTAAAATTCCAGTCATGTTTTTGAAATGGCGAAAGGAGAGTTGTTGGATAATAAATGAAAGTCAATTATAGCGTACCCATTAAATTAAGATGTGTAAAATGTTTTTGTAATCGCTGTGCTATTTTATTGGTTTTCATAGAGAAAAAAATTTGTTCATAGCTTCACTCAAGACCTTGTGTTCTCAACCCTATTTTGTGTTCATAATGCGTTAAGTTTCTTTACTGGGAATTCTCTTACCATATGATTATTTCAGAATGTTAATCCTAAAGAAAGGAGACACGATACTCTAGTAAAACATTATCTTGAGTGAATACCTGTAACTCTAAGATTTCTAAGTCCACTTGAGGGTCTATAGTGTTTTTAATTCCTCATTAGTTGTGTTGAAATAAGGGACCTGATTCTCCTCCTTTTTAACTACTAATCAGAAAACTAATTTTTTTCCTGGGCTTAACCAGTTTTCAATGGCCAAAATCCCTAGCAAGTGTCTCTCTCAGCCTTAAGAGACATAACTCTTTAAAGAGATGCTTTTTTCATTGTTTAAGGTAGAATTTTGTGAGCAGTAATGATGAATATGATCTTTTACCCAAGGGCGGGTGAAAACTGGCTGGTTATGCTGCCCTTTCAAAGTTCCACTCTTTGCGCCCCTAATCCTGGCCCCTTCATATTCTGACTATTTTTGAGCTGTTAGGATCATATCCATTGGAACCAATCTCTAAGGCAAATATGGACAAATTAAAGGGTAGAAGATCTGGGAGACATTTGACACATCCCTCATGGGCCCTGAAATAATAAAAAACAAAGAAACCTAAGAGACCAGCTCCTTGGAAAAGAATGTGAGGAGTATTTGACATTGCCCGGGATGGCACGGCTGAGATGAATACACTCGCTGTTCTGGAACAGGCAACGTGGGACTGCAGCCCCAGCTGTGATAATAGGAGCACGCTGACCCGTGACTACATCTTGACTGAATTGCAGGTCTTGAATCTAATCATTATGTTAAAAAGAGGTGTTGAGCCTACGAAAAGAAGGCAAGTCTGGAAAAAGAGACACGGCAATATGTTAAAGCCAAACTTTAACCTAAAATCCACAAATATATGTCATCCCACCTGCTATTTGTTTCTGCCAGAGCTGTCATCCAGTGATCTAGAGATGAGAAAGGGGAGCAACAGCTTTTACAAGAAGTCATAACGTGTGGTGTGAAATTGCGTCTGTTGCTGAAAGGCCATATTCCCACGTAGCATAATTTCCATCCCTTTAGGGGTGCTCCACAAACTTCAGCACACACCTAAGGAATACACTGGTTCAGCAAGCTGACAGCATGAGGATTTCTACTCTTTTCTATTTGAAATGAGAAAAATGATTAAGCCATATTTCTCAAATCTTGAAATATATCACACGCTGAGAGCTATGTCCTACTAAACATAAAAATGCCTTCTCAGGAAGGAGGCCCCAGGTCTGGTAAACAGGCTTAGTAAAATCTCTTACTATGTCATTGTCCCCAGAAGGTCTCTAGCACTCGCCAGGAGCAGTGGTTGCCTCTGGGAAGTAAAATGAGGAAACCGAAGAACTGGGAAACAGCAGGCAAAGGAGACTGGCATTGCGCATCTTTTTGTACTCTTTTCGATATTTTTCCACTTGCATATATTAGGTTGGAGCCTAGTATCTATAATATCTTACATTTATATAATACTTTGAAGTTTTACAAATCTTTTTATATCAATTCTCCCACTTGAGACTCTGTGAGCTGCATGAGTTTGTATTATCAGCTCCATGTGACCAATGGGGAAATTCAAATCAAAGAGCTTTAGAGATTTTTTATGGGTAAACACTGGAGGCCAAACTAAAAAGGACGCAAACTTCCAAACACTAGTCCAATCCTTATCCCACTACACTAAGTTACCTTCCAGGAAGGGGGAGAGGGGAAATCAGAAAAGAAAGGCAAATGATTTCCTTCTGAGGAGGGTAGTTAAAATCAGCAGTTTTGGAGAATATTATCAGTAATATATCAATATTATGATAATATTATCAATAAACCAACCAAGTGATACCACTAAGGCTACTTCAAAATCTAATTCAAATTATTTCAATTATTAGATAATAAAAAACTTCTCTTTATATTTGGCTCACCAAGCATAAATAACAACATAAATTTTAGTTATCTGAGAACAACCTAACAAATTTCTTTTCTGTCATTCATAGGGCCAAATCATATTTCTAAAGTAAAATTTAATCTGAAAGCTTTTCAGTAAAATGTCCTTATAATTAGGTGTTTTTAAAAATATTTTGAAAATGATAAGCTCTAAGCATCATTTATTAGCAGATTCTGATAGTCTCTTCTGTCACTGTTACGGCTAAGAAAGCAACACTAATCCATACACTGCAAATATAAAAGATAATAACTGAAGTCATATATGCTTTGGTTTGCAAAGTTAAAAGGCACAATATGTTCCTAAGCATGAGTGAGGACCACATAAGCATCCCCAATGACTCATCACGTGAAGTCATTAGCCCTTGTCAAGCCTAGTGACCTGGTGATCTGATTTCCTCCCATTCCTTTCCCTAATCCTTTTGTGTAATTTATGTGGCTTATTAACCCTGATGGTTTGAGCCCTGATAGGAAGGCCCAGGTCCTAGTTTCAGTCCTTGTGTTGGTGCCCTTACTACAGCCTTGAGATCGAGTCAAGTGTTAAACAGCCTCACAACTTCACACTTTGCTTACAGCAGGCCTTGGGGACAGACTGTGTGGGGAGCAGGACAAATCTCCCTGTGCAACTGGAAAAACCACTCAGGACACGAGGGCAGAGCAGGAACGGTCTCAGGTGTACCACACACAACTGAACTTGATGTTCTGCAATTACCGCCTAGACCTTAACAAGCTTCTCCTGTATGGTCAGCTAAGGGTTCCATCCTATTAGCAGAACTTAATGCCAGGAGACTCCTCACACTTGGGAACTCTGAGGAAGGACTTCCTGCCTTGTTCAGTGTTACCTTCCGAGCAATCAACATAGGACGTCATACATAAGAGAAATGCAAGGTGTTCCTTTAATAAATAATCTTGGCTGAAATTAATATTTAGGTGAGAACAAATTTAGAGAGAACAAAAAATATACACTCTACATATTTTAGATGGTTGGGACTATAGAATGGAAAAACAACGAAATTTTACAATTGAATAGGTATCATAAATATTTCCTATATAATATCTGATTTCACCCTTATCACAGAGAAATCAAATAACCAAAACTGATCTCCCTCAAAATGTCTTAGACATGAAAACAAATTATTTGACTTCATTGTGCTACTCTTCCCCCTAAACTGCCTAGCTTTTACACTAAAGATAGTTTAGTGTTAAATATTCTAGATAAAATTGCTCTGAAATTCGCTGGATATTATTTTCAAATGCTGTGATTTAAAAAAATAATATCTAGACTTGCTTTAATTCCTCATGTCTGTGGTGATTAATGTCCCTAAGAAGTTTAAGGAGGAAAGGGCAAACATTTGCTTATAATATATCAAAGAGTTTTTAAACAACCACAGATTATTAATATAATAAGATAAACAAATATTAAATATTTGTTTTGGGGCATTGTTTTGGGGGCATGCTTATCTTTGTATAAAATAGTGGAGGGGCAGATTTTAACATAAGAGCTCTCACTGCCAGTCTGGCACCTACAAGGGGAGACTCCTGGACATCAGCTGTCTAACCCATGGGGCACCACATAGAAACCCATCAATGCTTTGACTCCCTTTAAATCATCCAAGAGAATGCTTCAAACACAAGCACGCACAATTGGTACTCATTATGCACTGGACATCAGGAGAATGACCTTACAAAGAACTCATGCGCCTCGCTTCCTGAGCATCTCTATCAGGGCATGTAACATAAGATAAATCATAGCACAGGATTTCTCCCAAATTTCCTGATGAGAGAACCATGACCTTTTCAAGTGTAAAGTGATGGATTGAACAGGGAAGGCAATATGTAAATTTTTAAAAACAAGGCTGGTGAAAAACCAGTGACGGGTCTACAAAAGTGAGCTAGAATACCTCTCAGGTGTCCTCAGTCAGGAAGCAAAAGGAAAAGGTTACATCTGTCTGAAACACCAGAACTTGTTAAGCAAGAAATGAAGTTAAAATCAAGTTCACTGTAAGAAAATGTACATGAGCCAGTTCTTAATTGCCCCATTCAAAGTCGTCAGTGTTCCTGGAAAGGTGGGTGGCCAGTTGTTTGTAGCACGCGACCTGTCTTCTCTGGCTGGTGCCTCTGGATTGGCCGCTGAGTGGAGACAAAACACGGAGCCTTTCAAGTCTACGTTGAGGGAGCAGCGCAAATACCCTTAGACAGCTCTCCATGGTGTGAATTTATGGTGCCCCATGCAGGCTGCAATTTTTATAATAGTCACTCAGTTACTTTTAATCACACATCACAAATTCCATTACACGCTCGCCCTTAAAGAGTTTTGTACTTTGAAAGAAATAATCTAAACTCTTTAGTCATCATCTGGCTCCAAATTCACTATCTTATCGTCCAGAGGGGAGTCTGAAATGTGAACTGAATTTATTTCTCCATAGGAAATAAACATCCACCAAGGCACATCTACTCTAATTTTTGATTCTTGCACAGTTAATAGAACTGTTGGTTGGTTATTTTTTGTACTTCCCCACAGGATCCAGTCACAGCTTTCTACTGCATTCCAATCAGACCGGCAGTGAGAGATATCAGACATTCCCAATAGACCTTAGACAGGAACTGGGGATGGCAGAGAGAGTAGGATGCAACTGGTTGGCTGAGACATCCACTCTTTGTTTGATGTGTGAGCTGAGATATTTCTACACAAAGATGCCTAACTTGCTGCTAAGGTGAAATGAGAAGGCAGATCCAGTGAAAAAGTTCCTTTTCCTCTGAAAAACCTAGACTCTCTCAATATAAAGTATCCTGGTGGTCCTCATGGTCCTCAGCTCTGACTCTTAGAAAAAGGCCCAGATTCTACTACTTTGAATGGACATGACCCTTTGGATGTCTTGGCGTTTGTTTTTCCTGCCCATAGGCTCACCCTAGATGATGTGCTTGCCCTGATTCTCTACCAGACCAAGATTGCTGTCCAAGTCATGGCCTGTTTGCCCTCAGATTCTATTTGTTTCTGTCCCTTCCCTTGCTCTACTCTGTATCCCAGCATGTGATGCCTGCCAGCTGTGTTTCCCAGGCTCAGCTAGCTCAGAAGCTTCTGGCTTCTGACTGGGTTCAGCAAATGGGGATCCCAGGCAAGAGACTATTAAGCAGAAGGAAGGGAGAACAAGGAAATTTCTCCTCCTCTTCACCTCCTGCAGCATTGCCAGCAGCAACTGTGTATCCTCAACACTTAACAGAGCAGGAGGAAAATACTCGAATTCTGGAGCTCCTCCTAGGTTGCCAAGGAACCTTCTCCTTTGACATGTGAATGCTCAATATATTTGCATTTTTTCCAGTCAGCTTTAAAGATTCAACCACAAGGATTTAACATCATAAAAAACAAATGGAGAAATTTGAAATTCCAAGTCACTGAGAGCACTCTGGTCAGGAAAGTGAAGAATTACGAAACCACCTCCAGCAGCATTCCCCCTTTCAAAGGGCTCTCAAACTCTTAGAAAGTGCTCTTCAAAATGTCCAGGAGCCATGGGCATTACCGACCAAGGCATTTCCAGAAGGAACAGGAATATGCTTTTAACCAGCCTGAGATGATTCTTCTGAACACTAAGCTTTGAGAATGACTTCACATCTCACTAGAATCAAATGCAGCAGAGAATTAAACGAGAATGGGATTTTTTTTTCTTTCTACTTTCTCCACATTCACTCCTAAATGTCAATCTATTGTCTTAGAAAAAGGAAAAAAATGTTCATGTATCTTGGTACAAGCATGAAATATGTACAGGTCCTCTTTTCATTCACTTTAATAAGGAAAGGATAGGGAATAAAAGAAATAAGATGTGATGCTGGCCAAAAGAGGGACATTATACTTGGAATATTCTTATATGTTCTAAAGTTGCATCCATATTTAGAGTCCTTACTTAGAAATTATTGAAAAAAAGACACTCTTTCTTTTGTAGGACTTCTTTTAAGGAAGGTTAGAGAAAGCTCTCAGTTATTTTTTGCTTTCAGCTTTGCCCAATTCTAAATCCGATGAAAAAGTGTCCTACTTGTGGGAGACTTTATTTTTATGGCATTCTCCTTTCGACTGTTGTAATAAATATAGCTACCTACAATCGCATGCTTCAAAACTGGATGGAACCATGGCCTATATTATACTCCAGACAAAACTGGCTTCTAAAAGAAATGTAGGTATTTTGAATGCAATCCACTTGAGTCCAAGGTGCCATTGACAGGCGGCGGGCTGCATATAAAGCTCCTTTAGAATATCCCCTGCTAAAGTGGTCTACATTTCAAAGTGGAAACCAATCTTCATTGCCACTGGAGTCAATATTTTTTGAGTTATCAAAAAGACTTCCACCTGACACAGGACATCTGATAACCTGACTTGGGGTGGGATACTGATTCTGCCTCAAAACAGCTGTGTGAGCTGCCTAATCTTCCTGGGCCTCAGTTTTCTCATCTTTAAGATGAAGTCTTGAAACTTAATGCTGGAAAGTATAGCATGCCATGCAATAGGGAGGCAGCACATCAACCAGATTCCTGCCCCAAATCATGTTCTATCTTGCATTTTCTTATCAGTCTATAAAATTGTAAATACTAACTTACACAACAACCTTTGTGTCATTGACTACAAAATAATTTCAGGTTCATTCTCCAACTAAGTGGTAAGTTAGAGAACACTTGGCCCAATGCCATGAAGTTTAGTATTTGAGGGGAAGAAAGAGGATGACAGAATTCAGGATGAGAAGATGCTCTGGACTGAGATAAGCTTAGTGACTCACAACAGGCCACCAGCAAACCTGGGAATTAACATCTTCCTCGGTTACTACTTGAATAATAAGGAAATTTTAGGGGTCTTAAGAATTATCACCTGCTTCAGGAGGCGCTCTAATCATCTACATCTAAACAGTTCAGCTTAGAATGTCCACAGAAGAGAAACTTGGAATGGTAATCCAGGATTTCTTGGCTTCTCAGGGAGTACTCTGAGGAATTGGGTCCTTACCTCAAGCCAAGAACAGATGTTCTGTGGGGAAACCTCCAGAAACCAAACTGTGGCTTGGAGCAGCCCCTTGAGGTTAACTCTGAAATTGCTTTATAAGCCTGTGCTCTTTCTATCCAAGCGTTTTCCCACCAAGGAAATACAGAATTTTGCAATTAAATCTATCAACATCCTTTCAGGTCAATTCAGAAATACTGATTTGGTGATATATGTCGATGTAAAGTTAATAACATTTAAACTAATGTCTCTTTTCCCCAGACTTCCTTTCCAGATTGTGTTGAGGGAGTGGGGAGTGGAGAGGTGGGAGGGGGTGGAGGGAGGGAGTATATAATTCAGTCTTGAGATATTACAGCGGGCAGAGTGCTGTAGGGTACAGGAAACTTTAGTTTTACCTATGATTTTATTTGTACTCAGGCTCAATAACTTTTGAAACAAACTAGTCAAAAAAGAAGACAATTTATGTTTAAGCTTAAGCTTATTACTTAGATAAATACTTATAAGATTAACTGTGTTTCAACAACCACAAGGACAAGAATAAGGATGAGATCATATTCCCAGTTTATTCAAATTTTGGCTTAGTTCTCCACTGAATATTTTATTAAGAGAATCAAAAAGTTGCGAAGATTCTATTCTCCCATGTAAACTAAAAGCCACCCAGTAGTTGAGAAATTGGAAACCACGAAGCTGAAGAAGAAAAATGAATGCTTTGGAGCATGAATTTTTCCATTAAATTATGCCAATAAACTTAGAACCTTGAAAGTTGCTATACTCAAATATTGAAAAAAGGAAGGAAATCCTCTTTGTCTACCTTCAGAGTAGGACAGGAAATTGAATGAATAGAGTAGCAAGATTTTTCAATCCTGCTAAGATAAAATTCATCAATTCATTATTTTCCTGTTAACTTAATACCAATCAGTATGAATTGAATGTAAATTTATTAACGTGCAAGATAACTTTTCTAATTTTTCAATTAAAAAAAAGAAGCCTAAGCATATTTCTAATTATATCTTCCCTAAGCTTTGCAGATGAATTCTTGTTTTTCCACTGGTTGAGTAAGAACACCAAAGATGAATTAAGGTTGTTATGTTAAATCAGAATAAGAACAACTCTCACGATTTAAAAACCACAGAAAGTTGCTGAGCTCAAGTGTTCTTATCTCGTACTAGTTAAAAGTTAGTGATAGTAGAAGAGCATGTATAATTTAAAGGTGGATTAAAGTGCAGGATGTGATGTTATCACAGTCATGTTAGCATATCCTAGTTGTCCCCTACTAATTCGGGTGACATATGGAGTGGAATAAAGTGAATTTATTGCAGTGACTCAATTATTCCTTTCATTTCTTTCTTCTCTAACAATCTTTCTTTCTCTTTGTCTTCCCCTCATTGAAAAAACAAACCATTTATAGGATTCAGTGGATGGGGTATGGATTTATAATCAGGATTTCGGGGTTCTAAAACAGTGTTTGCCAGTAATTAACAAAATAATCATCTAGTCATTCAATTTCACTCTAAATGATACAGTTGCAAAGGTGATTTCTTAATATTCCTTGATTCTACATTTATAACATACTATTGTCCAACTTTATTTCAAGGAGGGATAAAAGGAGGGAGCAAATATAAAGCCAAACGGAATAAAGAAAGACGCTTAAAATTAAATTTGAGACATAATCCCAGTATTATCTTCAAAAGTTTCTTAAGTCTGGCTTTGGTTGTTACAAATTAATCTAAGTAGGCCCTCCCACTGAGATTTTCTTATCTGTAATAGAAATATTGATTCCACTGTGACCTCTGTCTCATGTATCCGGAGACCTCTCACTGATGTGGCAAAGGAGGTACCCTTCTCTGTAGCAAGGAGAGGAGTTCATTCTAAGTTATTTTCCACCACATCCTTCCCACCTTCCATCACCACCCTCCCCACTCCTGTGTAATTTGTGCAAATGTACCACTCTCTTCTCCCACCCTGTCCACGCTTCTCCCTTAAGCTGCCTTATTCATCGTGTGCTCAGCGCCCTCTCCCTCTTCCTCACACCCTCTGACTTACAGCAGCACACATTCTCTTTTCCACCCTCCAATCTTCTGCCTCCACCATGCCTCAAAGAATACTTACACAGAAGGATTTGCAATCCTTCGTTATCATCATGTCCAAAGGAACTTCAAAGAAGGCTCTGCTCTGAATTGTATTATCTTCCCAGAAAAGTGAGGCAAAGAGCCAGCTTCTGAGGTTGTGGGACAGAGAGAATGACCTTTGGTCTGCATTGCCCGTTGGGCCTCATTGGTTGCTTTATCACACTTTATCACATTCAAAATTGGAAAGCATACCTGTGCTGGTAGCTTCAAAAGGACACCAACTACCTTAGAAGCACATTTGGCCAGTCCACTTTTTCAAAGGACAATAAGGTTTATTTATTTCACTATTACCATTGCTTTGCTTTGCCTGGGGCAATGTGATGTTAGCAAATCCTTTTCAAGAAGGAAAAGAGAAACCTAAAGTACATAAACAACAGTCTTAACAAGAACAACAAACACAAAGGTAACAAAATATTTTTGTTTCAATACTTACTGAAGTCGTTCCCGCTAATCACAGCTGGGAGCATGATGACCATATAATGATCAAAATAATTTGGCCAGAGAGCATATAGTTCAGGTCCTTTGTAAATAGTGAAATTAGGAGAAGGCAATGTAAGCACTTTTTTGCTTCTAATGATCTAAATGAGTTAATTTTTAATTAACGCCAATCATCATACACACACACAGACATACACATATTTCTTTTCTATAATGAGGCTTCCAAAATAGTGTTTCTTATGGCAATTTGGTTAATTGAATGAGAAAACAGTTTCTAGATAGATGCTCAGAAGCGGGATTTATGTTTTCCGCTAGATATGATATTCCTTCAAATGGAACATTCTTGATTCAAGAGCCCGGACAATACAATGCATGCTGAAGGCAGGGAATGTGGCTTCAGAGCATGATGAGGATGGGTTCACTCTGAACCTTTGCCCATTCTCATTACAATCTTTGTCGTAGGGATACGTTCATATCGTGGCATTTTCAACTCCTACTATCTTTGCCGCAAGCAGGAGGTATTAGAATCTTAATGCCTAGTAAGTTCTGACCACAGAATCCTTCGTGGTCATTATTTTATGCTCTGGACAGGGAAAGTACTCAGGTCTGTTGGCAAATCCCGCTGGTCACAGAGCTGTAAACAGAGGAGGATTGGAATTCTAGCCAAACAGATCAGCAGACAGCATTTTAAAGATGTAAGAGCATATTATTTTGCATCTTGGAGCATAACAGCTACTAAAATTGTGGTCATGTATTCTGCAACAAATGAGAACAATGAGTGCTGCATCCCAGGACACACTTATAACCAAAACACTTTTTAAATTCTGGAAGAACATCACCTCATAGGCCCTAGAGTGGGAAGGGGTGACGCCATCTTATTCTGGCCTTAGCTAACAGCACACTGGTGGTGAAGTAAGGCAGTAAAAAAAGATCACCCTTTTCTTTTTTTCCGAAACCAGATGTACAATGTACAACTATTTTCTTTCCAGAGATACAGTTTATTTTTAATCTTATAGCTCAAAAAACTTGGAGCCCAATGCTGGCTCCACTAATTATTAGCTTCCAAGCCTCTATTTCCTCATCCGTAAAGTGGAGACAATAATACCTACTTTGCATACCTACCAGGATTTTGGCAAGAATTAAATGAAATGAAGTGTCTGCAAACAGTTCAATAAGTACAAAGCATTTTTACAAACATGATGGGATCATTATTAAATCATCTGTAAATTAGGTACACACTGCTGAGTGAAGCCCCATTTTGGGGTGCTATTGTAAATTCATGACTGAGGCTTCCAATTTCAAGGCAAAGTGGTGGCCTCAACCAGTAGTGTTCAAAATCGCATTGGGGGAAGGCGCAGGTATACGAGAGGAGGCTTCACTCATTCTTCCAGGCATTTTCAGCTCTACTCTCAATCCTTCAGAGCATGGGCCATGAGCCCTTCTTATATTTTCAGTGAGTTTTCCTTCAAATCATCTCTTCTTTGACACGGTTGAAAAATGTACGAGCTAAGGAAGATAATGCAAATACCACAACACTGTCACTTACCATCCTAGCCAGCACGGGCACTAGGAAAATGAAAAAGCCTCTGACATATTGAAACTTAGCAGCGTCATTCTAACTGGGGCGAGAACAATATGTTTAATCCTCCCGGGAAAGATCAAATTAAATCAGTGGCAAGCTCTGCCTGATACAGCGCTGTGTCACTGACTGGATGAGAAGCCTAGAGAAGTCTGCAGCTCTTGACTTTGTAACCCATGTCTTTCTATAGAAATTCAGGGAGCAGTGATAAGCCAATGCTGCAGAAAGATTAGCCTCAAGAAGTGAAACGGTGTCAGAGCAGAGGGGCGGGGAACACAGACACACATTTTGCCTGGAATTTAGATTCAGATAAAAGTCATCAAATTTCACAGCTCAAACACGACTGAGTCAGAAGTTTGATTTTCCATCTTCGTTCAGCAAGGCAACACATTTGTACATTTCAGTCCATACAGCTGTGCATTTTAGGGATTACATATTAAAAGTAGATTCTATTAATCAATAGTATTATGACATTATGGCTGTATCCATTAAAAGTTCTTTCTAATGGCTGTTAAAACTCGAGGGCATTGGTTTTCAAACTTCAATGTGAATAAGAAACATCTGGAAAGCATAAAAAAATGCAGATTCTTGGTGCCCAATTTCAGAGTCTCATTGAATAGATCTGGAATGAAACCTCAGAAATTGCATTTTGTAACAAGCACCCCAGGTGAAGTTTATCCTACAGTCTTTCAGTCTTAATGTGATTTTTATAATCCAAATTTCATTTAAATCCTTTGAAGAGAAGAAAGAAATGGAAGGTGGAGGACAGTCCAAAATGCATTTTGACAGTTGTATAGATAGTTTTACTCCAGCTTTTAGAGATTTTAAATCAAAATTTTATGGCTTATTAATCCGTAATATGAATACTCTTTTTGAACCAAACAAATCAAAGAAAAGATATGTTCCCAGAAAATTATTCAGCTCCCCCAAAGCAAATATCTTTCATATGCAATATTTCAAGGAGCCTAGTTTTCTATGTTCAAGTTAATAGTCTTAGCCACAGTATTTAATTTAAGCTTAAGGCTTTAAGTTTTTGCATTCACTTTGACAGTAAACAAAACAGAAGTATAAAAGTAATGCAACCAATTCAAATGCTCAAATATCCGTGCCACGTTCAACCAGCGGTAAAATATTATTTCAACACTTCTCCAAATATAAAGCTCAATACTTGTCATCACAATACCTACATTTTTTTTTAAATCTAAGATTTTAATCACTAACTTTTCATAATAATAGAGTTAAGTGTTTCAATCTAATTAGACCAAGGGTATATAATATCTAGTAATCACTCTTTTCAAATCAACCTACTATTCTTTGAAAGAAATATTCGATTCTCCAATCCTAGACAACTTAAAACCTGTATAATATTGTTTGTTTTGTTTTTTGCACTTGAAATTGGGTTTTACTTCCTATAGCCCTTTCCAGGGCTGTAGGGGTGTGACGTGTATAATCACAGAGCCCAGCCCTTGGTTTAAGGCTCTACTGTCATTGTCTCGAAATTCTTAAGAATTTTTGAACAAGGTGCCTCACTTTTTCATTGTTTGCTGGGCTCTGCAAACAATGTACCTGGTCCTGCTCCTTGATAATATTTTAGGTGTGACATTTAATATTTCTTTCAGCAAAGATTACCGGCATTAATACACTGCTTTGGTGTGCCCACAATCCACGAATGCATTTGCTCACTGTACCTATAGTTCTTGTCAATAACTGGACTACAGAAAGGACTAAAGATGCAGTCCCTGTCCTCATGGAATTCCAAATCTAAAGGAGGACTTAATTATTAAATATTCCCCTTGAATAGTATTTGTGAATATATACTGGCAATTTCATATGAATTAGTACTCTAACAGAAACATTGCACCTATTATTCTAGATGTGAGGAGACTGGGACTGTGTCTAAAAATCAGGTAATAAGTACTTTACGTCAGGCAAAACAACAGAATTGTTCACTATTTAGCTGATTTTTGTGTGGTCAGGTGGATATAGCTACAGTGACCCACAATGCCCAAAATACGCCATGCTTGTATTCTCTAACAACACCTGAAGATGACCCTTGAAGACACATTTTTCTCTTCTTCCACCTGATTATGGATACTAGTTTCTCTATTAGCTGGATTCAAGAAATAACGAGAGTATGTCTGACTTAGTTTCACATACACATGTGTTAATAATCTCTGCATAAGCTTTGGAAGAAAGGGCACAGACGAAACCAGTCTGGAATCTGTGAAGACCACAGAGTGCAGGTCAACAGCAGTTATTCTTGAAGCTTCATTTTAAAAAAGTGAAAAATAAAAAATGCTGAGCTATATGGTGGTTATGTATGTGCTTCAAGAGGCAAATGCCTATGAATGGATCTCGCGGGAGTTTCCTGACCTGGGAGTTAAGGGTTGAAGGACAGTATACACATGTTCACAGAGGCTGGGTGCCCCATGTGATGCACTTACTGGCCATACTTCCTCACCCCCAGCCATCCCACCGATTTCTGTTTGTTCGGCAGAAAGCATTTCCCCAAAAGCCACATACATATTAACTTTCTAAATACTATGATTGTGTTTTTACCATAGTTGATCTCTGCCTCCAAAACTCTTTCAGAGCAATTTATTCTATAGACCAAAGATTTCCAGATATTTGAGGTTTTACCACTTTATGTGCTAACGCTTTGAGTTTTTTTTGAGCAAGGATGAAAATATGTTCTAAATTGTACTATTTGTTTCTATCTTTATAAAAACTGTATTTGATAGAAAACACTTCAATGTTTTCTTGATGGCTCTTAGTTATAATTTAGATCATTGACCAAAGATTTCTGCTTCTAGATAAGACGAAATAGATTTACCTTCCCACCTGAAACAATCAAAATGCAGAAAAAAGACACAGAAAAGAATTTTTTTTCAAATATTGAAACCTGAACTAACATCTCTTGTGAATCTTTCTTTTTTTTCTTTCTTCTTCTTCTCCCCAAAGCCCCCCAGTACATACTTGTATATTCTAGTTGTTCTTCTGGTTGTGCTATATGGGATGCCGCCACAGCATGGCTTGATGAGCAGTGCCATGTCCGCACCAGGATCCCAATGGACAAAACCCCAGGCCACTGAAGTGGAGCACACAAACTTAACCACTCAGCCACAGGGCTGGCCCCCAAGATTAATCCATGAGAGATGAGAAACAGATGAGGAGACCCTTACAATTTCCCCGGCAGATGTGACAGCATTTCCAGCATGTGATGCAGGGAGTTTGAACTCAGGTGGAGCTCAACAGACTCCCTGAGTTGAGGAACTGGAGCCAAGAGTGTGGGGAGACCAAGGTGACTAAAGTGTTGGAGGAGAGAGAATCACAGAGAGACAAGTCCCCTGTATTAGTCAGGGTTCTCCAGAGAAACAGAACCAGTAGGAGATAAATACATACATATGTACATACATACATACACAGATGTATTATTAGGAATTGGCTTACTTGATTATGGAGGCAGACAAATCCCAAGACCTCTAATCAGCAAGCTGGAGACCCAGGAGAGCCAACGTCAGGGTTCCAGTCCAAGATGAAAGGCCTGAGAACCAGAAGTGCCAATAGTTTAGTTGAAGTCCAAAGGCTGGCAGGCTCAAGACCCAGGAGTAGCTGATGTTCCATTTCAAAGGCAGTCAGGTGGTAAGAACTCTCTCTTACTCAATGGAGTGTCAGCCTTCTTGTTCTATTCAGGCCTTCAACTGACTGGATGAGGTCCACCCACAATCTTGGGCAATCTCAGTCTACTGATTCAAATGTTAATCTCATCCAGAAACACCTACAGATGCACCCAGAATAATGTTTGGCCAAATGTCTGGGCATCTCCTAAGCCAGTCAAGTTGACTCATAAAATTAGCCACCACATCCCCCTAGAGTATTCAGTAGAATACTGACTAGTGCATCCATATAAGAAAATTACCTGAGTTAAAAAAAAATAGAAGTACCCAAAAGAATTAGAGGGAACAATACCCAGCACTCACACAGGAATGAGAACATTGTGTTTTCCTACCAGTGAGAGTAGAAAACTCATAATTTATGGATTATTAGATAGAGAACTCTGAAAGTTCAGAGAATACTCTTGCCTCACTATTAGGGGTCAATTAGCCCTAGACAAAATACTGCTCTGTTCTCACCTAACAAATCTTGAAAGCAAGACTTGAAAGGATTAAACTGGTTAGGATTAAACTATTTCCATATAATGAAACTGCATTCCAGGACAAAGTCCACAAGTATTTACAAAATACAAAATATTCAGTACCCTAAAAGATAAAATTTTCAGTGTCTGGCACTCAACCAAAAATCACTAGGCATCTGGGGGCCGGGCCGGTGGCGCAGTGGTTAAGTGCACACATTCTGCTTCAGCAACCTGGAGTTCACCAGTTCAGATCCCATGTGTGGACATGGCACTCCTTGGCAAGCCATGCTGTGCTCGGCGTCCCACATATAAAGTAGAGGAAGATGGGTATGGATGTTAAGTCTTCCTCAGCAAAAAGAGGAGGATTGGCAGCAGTTAGTTCAGGGCTAACATCCTCAAAAAAAAAAAAAATCACTAGGCATGAAAAGAAGTAGAAGAATACATTTCATAAGGAAGAGAAAAATCAGTCAATTGAAATTGGCTCAGAACTTACACAGATGTTAGAATTACCAGAAAATAACATTAAAATAGTTATTATGATTATATTCCATATGTTTCAAAAGCTAAGTGGAGGCATGAAAGATATTTAAAAAGCCCAAAATGAACTTTTAAAGATGAAAACTGCAATTTTCTAAGATGAAAAACATACACGAGAAGGAAATAATAACAGATTAGATATTGCAGAAGAAAATATTAGTAAAATTGAAAGTAGTGTGATAAAAACTATGTGCAATGTAGAGAGGAGCAAAGATAAGGATGACAGCAGATCTCTCATTGGAAACTTCAAGTGAGAAGACAGTGGAACAACATCTTTAAAGTATTGACAGGAAAAAAAATCAACCTAAAATTCTCTATCCAGTGGAAATATCTTTTAGAAATAAGGGTAAAATATAGAGTTTTTCAGACACCCAAAAGCAGAAATAATGCATCATCAGGATACTACACTACAAGAAATGTTATAGATGATTGATAATGCACATTGTTGACAAATTTGTCCTCAAGTCCTAGTGAATTAATAATTTTACTTTACTCCTAAACTAAATGCCCCAGTAGGCTGATGTCATTTCATTTTGCTATGTTTTAGTTTATGTACCTAATTTTATAATTTTATCTTTTTCAAGTTTTCAACTATCAGTTCTCACAATTATCACTGTCTTTTTCTATAACAGTCTCTCTTTTCTGTCCTAATTTACTCCTTCTTATCAGTGGACTTAGAAACCAGCTAAGAAAATTTATTTGAATTGTAAATAAATGAAGCTAAAATAGCATCATAAGCTTTAAGCCATCAATTTTGTGTGACAGACTTATTCACTCAGAAGTTTTTGTCCCCTAAGTATGTTCTGGAAAAAAATAATATAACAATTATTGTAAAGAAAACTACTACATATTGAATGCCCACGTGTGTTAGTCATTACTGTAAATCCTTCACATATATTATTTCTAATCTTTTCCACAGCCTTCAGAACATCCATAATCTGCTTCCAAAGTAGATAAGTGTGTGAAGAAAGAGGTGGAATGGTAGAGTGCTTTAGAAAGTCAGCTTTGAATCCACATATTCCAAGTGAAAATTGCAGCTCTGTTTCCTACCACTGCATCTGTAGACAGATCATTTAGCTTCACATTCTTTTTTTTTTTTTCTGGTGAGGTAGATTGTCACTGAGCTAACATCTGTGCCAGTCTTCCTCTATTTTATGTGGGATGCCACCACAGCATGGCTTGATAAGCAATGCTAGGTCTGCGCCGGGGATCCAAACCTGCAAACCCCGGACCGCTAAAGTGGAGCACATGAACTTAACCACTACACCACCAGGCAGGCCTCTAGCCTCACATTCTTTATCTAGGCAACTCCTAAAGCCATTCTCCTACCACTGCATTACCTGCCCCTGTAATTATTGGGTGCACAGTGTGCAATAGGGCACTCAAATATAAATGAGACGCATACATATTTAGAATATGTGTTTAAACATACATTTAGAATATACAAAAGTATATTTTTAGAATATATATAAGCATATATGTTTATAATTTATTTATCTAATGTTCATAAAATAAACACAGCAACACTAAAAGTTAACACTGTTCATCTCCTAACACTTGCTACCTTGATCTTACTCTATCAAACCATGAGGTCAAGGAAATAGAAAATTTCAAATACGTAAATGGCATACACTCAGCTGCCTCAGGGAAAACTAGATTGATTACCCACCTCTAATAATCTCCCAAGGATAGCAAGTGCCACACAGTTTCCTTAAGGGAACCCAAAGTCTGCCAAGTAAATCAGAAAGGAAAATTGGGCCCAGTGGCATGATAGATGGGTTAGATTCAGCCTGTCACTCCAAAGTGTGCTGCCAGAATAATCTTCAGGGACAGAGACTTGGCAATGAACCGTAACTCAAGGAACGCAACCAGCCATCACACAGCTGAAATAACCCCTATTTAGGTCTGATCCTCAAGACGGTGGAAGGTGGACTGCTCACTTTTGAAGGCACATTAATTCTCTCCATGTTCATTCAGCATTTTACTGGCAGCAATCTGTAGGAATGTCATTTCATTTATCCTTCTCAGATATGTATTGAATTTATAGGTGGCTTCTTCTCCAAATGATCAATGAACTCCAGCTCTATAGAGTCTTTGAGTCAGAATAGGAAACCTTTAGTACACAGGTAGACCTAACCCTTCCCGTGATTTCATTTGGCCCTCAAATTAATATTGCTCTCATCACTGACACTGCTGCTCACGAGTAATTTATACTCTGCGGGATTATTATGCCATCCCATTCAGTGCAGCACCTCTGAAAGTTAAAGAATGAAGAGCAGTGAATTATCTGTGAATACAGGCCAAAGAGTTAATCATTTCAAAGCACAGTGAGAAGATATGTAATGGACTGAAGGCCAGGGGCCAAGTCAACACCGGAGGCCATCTCCTAACACTTTATATCGTGACCACTCAATCATCAATCTTCTTGCACATATTTTCACCATCCTTCCTGCTGCTTTCTTTTCCTCTTCCTCTGTCTTTGTGTCTCTCTCTATTCATCTGTCTCCACTTCTTCCTCCTCTTTCCTTTTCTTCTCTTCTTTTCTCTTTTCCTCCATTTATTTTGCTCTTTTCACTTCTCTTTTCTTTTCCTTCATTCTTTTCACGATCCTTTACATAATACAAAATTCAAGTCTAGCTGTTCTATTTGTTGAACTATATTTTAGAGTCCTACTCTTTTAAACATTGAAACAAATGAAAATTTTTACACATCTGAAAAATCAAGTGTTTTTCACATGGCTTTTTGCCCTGAGTCAATGAGCCTTGTATTTCCCAGAAATCTGAAGCTATTTTTTATTCAAAGCCCCAAGAGAATCAAGACTTGACTGAGTCTTCGTTGTCATCATCAAAGTGCTCTCAGCACCTATTATACCACCTCATTCCTTCCTTTATCTCTCTCCTATAATCTACTATTTCTAAAAAACAATTCTTATCTTTGGCTAGATTACCCATCTTTTTCTTAATTAAAAAATATAATTTATTTTCAAAATATTTCTTTTGGAAAGATGAGTTCACTTTTGAATTATCTATGTTTTGGTAACCGCCTGAAAGAAGCCTTTGCTTTTCTTCTGAGAAGCTAGCGATGAATATGAAAGAAGAAAACCAAATATGAGGCCCAGTAATTAAATACAATTTGATTATATCAAGTAGTCTTTGATTATATCAAAAACCCAATAAGGTCTTTGAAAAACGGAGCTGTTTATTATGTAGCCATAAAAGGAAATTTTTGTGGAAGTATGGAAATATCCAAGGTCTTTAAATAGAAATTGCCGGAGGAAAGAGGAGCAAAATTCAATGAGCGTCATGATGTGTAATGAGGATTTCAACAACCCCAAAGAGTGGCTTAATAGAAGCAGGGAGTGAGATATTTAGAAACTCAAGAAAAGTGGTAGAAACTGAAAAACAAAGAGCGTGGATAGACCATAACAGCCAGTTATTGCTGCGATAACCTTAAATCCGTCAACAAATATATATTGAAGGTCTCCTCTATACCAAACCTTCTACCAGGTGTCAAAGCATACAAGACTGTACACGTTGGAGTGGGCTGGGAAAGAAATAAAGAACTGAAATGCCATCTGGAGATAGGAGCTGGGTGGAGTGGAAACATTTAGAATGGGCCCCTAATTCAGATACGTAGAGATGACTTCCTGAAGGAGACAGCATCCACTCAAATTTCAAAGGGGATTGGGAGGTGAAGAAGGAGGGTGAAAAGATGTTTCAGGCTTAAAGAGAATCTGGTTCAAATAGAGGGAGGCAGGAGAGCACAGACATCTGAAGACATTCAACACGTAGCATCTGCCATCAGCGATTTAGATTCCACAGCTTTCTAAACGTATGAAAATAGGTGAGTTATTTCGCTTTTCTCTGACTCCATTTTTCTCGTCTGTATAAGGGACTTAAAATGAAGATAAAATGAGAGTTCTAGAACAAGCTTAGCATACAGTCTAGCTCAAAGTATGCCACATAATAAATGTTCAATATAATTGCATTTCATCTAATCTAGTATAGCAAAGACAGTAAGATACATCATTACTTTATGCAACACAGAGGAAAAGAAAAAAAAACACTGCCATTAACATTAAGCTATAATCAATTGTATAATTGTATAATTATAATTATATAATTTATATTTATAATTGTATAATTTAGTTTAGAAAAAACTAAAATGTGAGAAAAAGAAAACTGTGTAGCATAGAATGCATGAAATACAGTTAGCTTATTGCCCCAACTCCATCTGGTATATTGAAACTGAAAAACTCCAAGATAAGATCATTATCGACTGTCAAATGGCTGTGAAAAATTAAACAAAGCATACAAGGAGGGTGCCCCTGGTATAGTAGTCAGCTCTTCATGATATCAATACATTTGCTTGTTTCTTCTCAAAAGTCAATATCATCTGAATCAATCAACAAGTAATTATTGAACCTCTATTGCTGTAATACATCAAATAATGTGTTAGCAGCTGCATGCCCAGCTCATGCTCTGCTATCTTCCAGGCAGACAGTGGTTGGTTGGTCAGTATTTTAGTTCTCACGGACCAAAAAGAAGGACCTCTGGTTCACGAAAAGACAGTGAAACCTGTCCACTCACATTTCATCTCTATTTGCACAATTGGATGTCATTCCACCCCCTGTTTTTAGAATTCCTGGACTCCTGCTTACTGATTTTTTAAGTGTATTCAAATATCAGCACACATTCCTTTCAAGTTAGCATTTCCAGGCAATCTCAACCTTGTCTGGCTGGAGGCTCAAAGGCTTTTTGAAAAGAGGCACTGCCAAAGCTACTGTGAGAGAAATGCTATTTCTCAAAATCAATGAGACACCCAAAAGGGAAATAGGATTTTTTAAAGATTTCCTTCACTTGAATGAAACTAACTCTTGGTGATATTTTCTTCATTGTAAATAAAGAATATCAAGAGGAAATACTAAGCTACTTTTCAGAAATAAGTTAATTGCAAGAGGAGGAAATTGTAAGAAAGAAAAGAGGCAAAATTGGTGACTGACCCAGATTCTAGAACTTTCTCTCCAAAATAACAGTCACTGGCCCACAAAGGCCCTGGAGCACTTGAAATGTGGCCAGTCCCAACTGACATGCACTGTAACTGTAAAACACACACTAGGTTTCAAAGATTGGTACAAAAAAGAACATTTTTACACTGATTTCAGAAAAAAATTATCATAATGCTTACATCTTGAAAGAAAAAATATTTTCAATACATTGGGTTAAATAAAATATATTATTAAAATTAATTGAAAGGCTGGCCCCTTGGCACAGTGGTTAAGTTCAGTGTGCTCCACTTTAGTGGCCTGGGTTTGCGGGTTCAGATCCCACACGCAGACCTACACCACTTGTCAGCCATGCTGTGGTGGCGACCCACATATAAAGTGGAGGAAGATTGGCACAGATGTTAGCTCAGGGTTAATCCTCCTCTATCAAAAAAAGAGGAAGGTTGGCAACAGATGTTAGCTCAGGAAGAATGTTCCTCAGCAAAAAACGGAAAAAAATTAATTGCACATGTTCTTTATACTTTTTTTCATTGTTGCTATTGGAAAATTTTTAATTATGTAGAGTCTTGCATTTATATCTCACTTATTTCTATCAGACAGCATTCTTCTAGAGGTGGCCCCATGCAGAAGGCACAGACAAGCTGCCTGGTGGGTCTTCAGAACAATGATGGGGAGTACAGAACTGTTTAATTATCTCACATGACCTCACTTCCTAATCATTCTATGTGAAGCAATGTATTGAACGGATTCACAAAACACTTTTGTGGGAGGAAAAATTGTTCATGAATTTAACATACATATAATAATGCATTAAAAAAGACCTCCATAAAGTCAGCCATGTGACCCTCAGGAGACCTCTCAGGGCACTGTCAGCAGAAATCTCTCCAACAAGAACTTTTGTTCTTCCAAATACATAGCCATCCTACAAAGTCAGAGATTTGTCTTTCTTTTCTACTTTTTTACTGGCCCTCTGAAGCATAATCTCAAGTGCCAACAAAGTCTTGAATCTTGATGCCCTTCAAAGATGTAAGAAATAATCATTTTTAAATATATTTGGTAGTTTCTGCCAACTTTAGATTTTGCTAAGTCTTGAAACAAAGTAGTCTACATTTTAGGGGACAAGTTTAGAGATGTCAGTGGTATTTGACGAGGTCCCACTGTGACTTGTTGAGTTTCCTATACCTAAGAAAGCCACACCCCACAAGGCTCTTCATCACTGGATCCCACGAGGTGGTCAAGAGCTGTGTCTTAGGTGACTTCACAATGCTCACAATGCCTTAGATGGAAGGAAAGAAAACACCAAGGGGCAGTACTGAGAATTCAAAGTCACAACTGGCACTTGTTCATTGCACCATGTCCCAGGACTCCTATTTCCGTGTGGACAGGATTGAGCTAGACTGCACAGCACCCCTGGCCATGGGCACATCAAAATCATTGGAAGACTTTTTGAAACATACCAGACCCCAAGGCCCTACCCTAGGGCTCCTGATTTATAAAGGTCTTTTGCCTGTGGCCCCCAAACATGGATAACTTTTAAAATCTTCTCAAGAGATGCTAATGTGCAGCCAGGGTTGAGGACCACCAAGTTAGTACCACAGTCCTCAAACTTAAGCCTGCATCAGAATTGCCTGGGGGCTTAAAACACAGATTGCTAAGATGATACTGTAGTCAGAAGGCCTGGGATGTGGCCCCCGAATCTTCATTGTCACAGTCTCCAGGAGATGCTGATGCATCTGGTCTAGGGATCACATTTTGAGGACAACTCAGCTCAAGGAGCGCATAGCCCTTCTCTACCTTTTCCATTTATTCCTTCCTCTGTGACAAAGAGTGACTGCTCTCACTATTGAGTTTGGGAGAAGAAAGAGTGTGCTCGTCAGACCCACTTCCGCTCCATTTCTTCCAATGTGTGAGCCTAGAGAGATAACACATCAGGTCAGGCTCTGTCTATACACGCGGAAGGACACCCCCCACTTTTGTGTTTGTTTCGTTTTGTTTGGGGAAGCAAAGGTTAGTTTAGAAGAAGTATTAGACTACAAAGGTAAAGCCATTTTCCAACATGATTAGGATTTTTTAAATATATAACATAATTTTAAATTTTTATCTCCATTCATCTGTCTTCTGGGTCCTCTCAACATATTCTGAACTCCAGAAGGTAAAATGAGTGTCATATACTAGCTTCTTAAAATACCAACATAATTCTCCCCCTTTTGAAATGGATTCTCTTCTTAGCTCTTTGAAAGCATTATAAACAATTTCACTCACTAGTAAACAGGGCTGTAAAAACTGAGGAGAAAACATGGCCCATGTTCAATGGGATCAATTCTTTGAAAGAAGAAGACGAATAGACATGACACATCCACAATAAACGTTTACTAAAATGGATGAGTGAACTCAATGCTGCTCCACTCCACAAGCTTCACCTTATTTAGCTCCAATTTGCTACAACCACTATAAGAAAAAGTATGAGAGAGACACCCTGGACACTAGCAGCAAAGCAGCACCAAATCAAACAAACAGTTATTGAGTAATAATCACAATAACAATAATAATAGGTGTCTTTTCAAACCTCAGCTATGTGCCAGGTACTGTCCTCCCCACCTCTGCGTGGTATCAGCCCACTAAATGACTCTCTGCGCAAGTAGGTATTATTAGGTAAGGAAAGAGAGAAAAGACCTGGTTACTACCAGGCCAAAATGAGGAGTGAAGCTCTATTCACACTCCAGTCTGTCTGGGTGGAAAGCTGATGCTCTTTCCGCTATACTTTGTCCAAATGCCTTTTTAAGGGCTGTGAAAGAAGCAAAGAAGTAAAATATATAATACCAGCTCTCTAAGCTCCAAAGCCATTCAGCCTAGTTGAGGAGATAAAATTATACATAAGCAAAATTAAATAACAACACAAGATCTACAGATTCATATATTATCTTTGACTCTAATCTAGAAATTGTTTCAAAAACAGTAAAGTGACTGGGAGAAATCCAAAAGCATAAAACCCAAGGGATATAGAATATGGTTGGTCCCTAATAATCTATTCTGCTTTCAGAAAAAATCATATCTAAATAGTCTCTGAGTGTTTAAGATCCATTATGTAAAGCATATTCTACTTCTTCTGTAGTCTCCCAATGACTCACTCAGACAAGACAAGACAATTTCTTTCATGGCATGGCTTTCTTAATTTGGTGAATTTCTTCTGGTCTGTCTGTAGGTTTCATATCCTGTTCAAATTGTGAGATACAATCTAGTAAACTCCTGACCCACACTGTCCAAAAGATGAACACTCTCCGTGCCAACTAGTTGTTATGATTCTCTTTATTTCCCTCCAAATAAATAAGAGCATGGTGCTTTGACTGATAATAATGAAAAAAAAAATTAGGGAATTTGCATTATATCCTAGGGAAGGAAAAAGCTGAGTATGGCATCCATGCAGCACTAATATTCAGACAAAATTAAAGCACTTCAGAGAAGGAGAATCGTATTGAATTGCTAGAATCAAATGTAACACAAAGAAAACGGAATTATGGGAGAACTGGAAAGCAGAATCACCAACAAAGGCCATCTTGCAATTCAGGAAACAGAAGCAGTGGAGCATAGAAATAAGAGAAATGGATTAAGGGGATCCGAGATTAGATGCCATTTGGCCAACAATATAAACTGTGTGATTTGGGTAATTCATATTCCATCTCAAGGCTTTTGTTTCCTGGTAAAATTGGGAGACCAAACTAGTCTGGGGGTCCTCAGAATTCATTTAGGGAGACCATGAGCATAAATGGGAAAATGCATCTTTATTTTCTCTAAATCTAACTAAAATTTATAGTGCTTCCTCCAACTATGAATATAAGTGGCAAAGCACAGTCCTCTTAGCAATACTTGTGACTTTGTTCGAATATAAATTATGGATATTTTCACATTATGGTACAGTTGTTATAGATATCTCAAAATATTTATGATCACCAGCTCTTCAAATTTAGAATAATCCTCAAACTTGCAGCTATTTCTTGTTACTTAATGCATTAATAAAGAGGCACACACATTACTATATCACAAACTTCTCAAAAATGTTTTTGATAAACACATTGAACATAATTCACTTTCTTTCTAATCATGCATAAGTTAGCTTATGCTTTTTTAAATTTTTCTCTTTTAAGAGAAGGCTTTATCAGGCTGCCGCTCCCTCGACAGTGTCTTAGGGCTATTCCCAATAATGTTGTAAAATTCTAAATCTGCCAGCTCAGAAGCATAGATGCCTCACTGGCAGGGACATGTACGAAGGACAAACAATAGCAGGAGACTGAAGTGACCACTGTACAGGAGTGAGGTGGCAACTACAAACAATAATGGTGTTGGAATCCATTGAGGGCAACTTCAGGTTGTGTGGTATGACTAGGAAATGCTAAGAGAGACCAGAATAAGTTGGGACATCTCAGACCATCAGTAAGAAATACTTAGCCAGCAAACGTACCAGGCAGCCGCACTGATGCATACTACAGAACGGCTCATCCCCTCAAAAAGATACCAGTGTGTGGTACTCCCAACATTCATTGACAATCACTTTCTCATATGGGCTGTTAGTTGTTAGCAAGTAACAAGTAAAAAGACACAGAGGATGCTATGGGCACACAGATTACACTTGGATGGAAGCATGTGTATGTGCTTTGATGAGAACTGGAAGAAACTGCATGCTCTGTTCAGTTCAATGGCCATGTTAAATTCATGGCCATTGGTTGGGTGCGTAAGGTAAGATTACAACAATGTGCTGACTGGGATGGGCCTCCTGGAATGAGGCAAGTGAACCACTCTGCAAATTGACCCTAGTTTCTTCTAGCAGTGAAAAATAAAAGGCTCTCCAAAAAATAGAGAAGCATGAGTAAGTTGAGGCAATTCCTAACAATGAAACTTAAAAGTAGAAGGGGATAATCAGGTGGTATCTCTTAAACTTTAACGTACAAAAAAAGCATCAGGGTGTTTGTTAAAAGTGCAGGTTCTAGGGACTTCCACTAGACATGCTGAATCATGAGATCTGGAGCGAGATCCCTCAAATTTGTGTTTATCAGGCACGCCACGCTTATCATGATACAGGTGATCTGCATCCTCCATACTTTGAGAAAAACTAGCCGAGGCTCCTATTTGAAGAATTTTGAGTCAAAGAAGTAAAGAGCCAAACCAAAACACCATCTTTGTGAGTCTATATCTACTCTAGTCCAGGCACATGGGAACAACTCTTTACGTGGGTAAAAGACCAGAAGCAGGTTAGGAATGGGGTGATGATGTTGGGGGCTGGCCCCACAGTCCAGTGGTTAAATTTGGCATGCTCCACTTTGGTGACCTGGGTTTGGTTCCCAGGTATAGACCTATAACACTCACCAGTGGCTATGTTGTGGCAGCAACCTACATACAAAATAGAGGAAGATTGGCACAGATGTTAGCTCAGGGCAAATCTTCCTCAGTCAAAAAACAAAAGAACGGGGCAATGAAGCGGTCAAGCAGAAGGCCTTTGCCTTCCAAACCAGGTGGAAGATCAAGGGGTAAGGAGAATGGTGAGACAAGAGGTGACTGGATATTGGGACAGCCGTAAAAACAATTGCTCTCCCTCATACAACTACATAAAAGGTACACCCTATTTAAAATGGTGTCTCCTTTGGGAGTAGTTGGCTGAAGACTTCTAACCAAGAAAGGTTCAGACACACAGACAGAGGCAGCCCTGAAGGAAAACAGCTGGATTCAAAGAAGAAGTGAAGATCCCACATCCCTTGTTGATACACCATCTTTGCAACAGCAGCTGCAAACACTGATTTTGAGAGACCCTCAGACTCTGGGATGGTCTGGCATTTCCTTAAAGCTCTGTGAACTCACAGGGGATACAGTTTCAACTACTTCCTAGCTCCTGTCGGAATGGTACACTGGCCCAATGGTTTGGGTGCCCAAAAAAGGGCACAACAGAGGGAGCTGGCCCGGTGGCCGAGTGGTTGGGTTCGCGCGCTCCGCTGCGGGCGGCCCAGCGTTTCGTTGGTTCGGGTCCCGGCAACAGAGTTACAGAAAGCCCCATCTGAGCATAGTCATGAATTCAGGTCAAGCAAGTGCCATGGGGAGTCCTTTATTAATCTTCTCTTCGTGTTTCACCAGTGAGAAAGAAGATCTTCCCAGCCACCATCCCAGCCCTCTGACCACACTCCTGTTCAGAGGCCAGAGGGAAGCCTTTCAGCCACAGATAGAAGACCTGCAGAAGAAGAGCCTTGGAAACAAATGCGCTGACAGATTGGCCCATTGCGTGACTTCTGCAGGATAGGAAATGCACTTGAAACTTAGAGAAAGGAGAAGATAAAGGCCTTCACATGAGTTAGATCTTAGGAATCACACCTTTGAATTTGAAAGCAGTCATTAGATAAGGCCATGGAGTGGGGAAGGTGACAGGAATTAATATTCATAGGCAACCTCAGAGCCAGGCTCCTAGGTGGGTGTTTTATATGCAACATCGAATCTGGTAGCACTAACCAACAATTTGGCAAACAGGGTGGTAGAGACTCACAGAATCACATGGTCAGAGCTGGGAGGGTCCTTGGAGATCATCTCGTCCAAGTCCCTCATTTTGCACATGAGAAAACTGAGGCTAGAGGAGGAGAAGTAACAGAACAGGGACTAGATATTCTTTTCTGCTTCCCTTTCTGACCTCTTTCCAGCATCCCATGCAGCCTGTCATATAAGCAATCAGATGTGTGTACTGAGAGACCCTAAGGAATTAAGCTTTTTATTGAAAGTCAGAACATACGTGGTGGACATAATCCTGAGTCTGAAAACTAATGTGGGAAAGAGTTTTTATTTTAAAATTCTTTTTTTGAGTTTCTAATTCTATTTGGATGGGAAAAGTTAATATTAGCCAATTTGATTCCCTCTTTTTTTCTAGAAATTGTATCTAAGTTCCAGGGAACCACAGTATAGAGGAAGCATGTGGTCCTAAATATCATCTGTCAAGTTCAGCATCAGAGGAGATGTTTGTCATCATGTTGGGGAACACCATCCCCATTCATATATGCTTGTCACCAATGGTCACACATTTCTGTCCATGTTTCTCTTTCTGGTTGGTGGATCTCTTGACTAGTTCTGTGCCATAGATGGAGCTGCAGGATCTGATCTTATATTTCTGTGCCACCCAATATTGTGAGAAGCGTCATGACTCTGTCTGTGACACTGTCTGCCCAGACTCACTCCACAGCCATCTCCTCTCCATCACTCTTCATGGCTCTCTCCAGTGTAGGTCCACTCTGCTCTTCGATCCTTCAAAGTTTTCTTAGGATTTGCAGACAGTTCAGAGCCGTGCCTGGGAGAAAGAGCTGTCTCTAGAGCTACCACTCTAACAGTAGCTTCCTCTACCCCCATCCAGAGGAGCTTTTCTAGTCTTCGGGACGAGAGAGAAGTAATCCCTTTCTTCCCTTTGCTTCCTGGAGTCCTCTCTAGTTCTCTAACATTATATGTAGAAATAAATTCAAAGGAGGTGGACTTCCTTACATTTTTCATCCGTCATATCCTGCAACTGAGGCAGGAACGCAATCCACAGACTCAGATTCAGCAGGGGTGAGGTGGAGAAGGAAAGAAAAGAAATGAGTAAGTGTGTTCGTTTCTGCTGTGGTTTATCACCAGAGATTCAAGTCAGCGGAAAATGAGGAGGGAGTAAAAGACACTCATAGGAGGGGCATTGGGAATTTATCAAGCTATGGAAAAATAGCACTTTCTTTTAACTAGATTGAACAACATGATGTAAAGCAAGATTTCAAACAAATATAAACAGTTTCTCTTTAATATCATACAGTGCTTTATTTCTCCTACTTATTTGCCAAACTTTTATGACCCTTTTCTCATGTCTGATGTGCTTTTCTACAGGCCTACCCATTCTTACTGACACGACCTTCGAGAAGCCCAGGGTAAGTGTGAAGCAACTTGCTGTTGATCTGTGCATCCAACAACCTACCAAGGCATTGGAAATCCCTTTAGGACAAGATGGAATATCATTTGATTTAACTCCTACTCAACTCAATCTGCAGGACAGTTACATTTTCATCAAGAAAATATGAACAAACTTCTGATTGCTAAGTTTGTTCAAAAATTATTAAAATTAATTCAAAGGAATCTAAATTCTCCATTTGTTGTCATAAAAACATCAGTGACCTGCTAGTCTTGAAGGAGTTTAATATATCTTTGTTGATAAGCTTATTTACAAAGGGGAAGATTGGGATTCTCTAATGAAGCTTTTTAGAATTTTGAAAATTATTTTTAAATACGATATTCATTTTTGCCTGGAAGCCAAAGCAGGTTTTGTAGAGGCCAATTGAACAGATATTTAAAAGACTCATCTTGTCCTTGGGTATAACAGGCTCTCAGAATGTCAATTGGAAGACGGTGTCACCCTGTTAATTTGAAAGTAACAAAGAATTTTCAATTAACTCCACGTTTATCTTGACAAATTCTTCGGGCATATTTTTAAAGGTGAAAGTTGCGTGCTCCAGGAAACTTTTTGTTTCCAGGCAAGGATTTTGGGGGTGTTAATCATGAACTAAAGAACCTAATTATGCAGTCCTCAGAGAGCCAGGGATGCTGCCCAAAGTTAGAGAGGGAGAGTTTGAAGCCAAGTTTACTTCATGTGGTTCCTACTTCTTCTGACTATTGGATTTTTATTTATTACAGCAGATTTATCATGTGCTAGATAATTTCACATTCATGGCTTTTCTAGTGCTCAATTTATCAAGGAGAGTGGTGCCACATCCTCCTGTATTTTATCGCCAGTACCATCAGGGTAAGAGAGACAAGTTCTCTCTCTCCCGCAGTGACTTTGCCGCTAAATCATAATTCATAACGCTGCGTCTTTCCTGGGTTCAATTTTTAATGTTGTTTCCCTTTTTGGAATGTTTACATAACAGGAAAAAAGGGGGTATTATATATGAGTCACAGCCATATCACTCATATGTTCTCTACTGAGAGGACGAAACCGGATAGCTGAAAAATACTTACTGATTTCAGTTACTCGCTTTGGACATTTTTTTTGAAGTTGCACACTTTTTCATTATCAAAGCCAAGAAAAATGAGGAGAAATGTGATGAGGACTGAAGTCATGACTTTCACTTTCCTTCCAAGTTTAAAAAGTGAGGTGGATGGTGATATTGCACGTTGATTATATGGTACGCAATCAGCTAGAATTGGGGCCATATGGATTATTGAGGGGCCATTATCCATCAGCAAATGAAGATATTTTCTTTTTATGTTCTTCTTCATGCCGTGACTACAGTTAATAATCAAATCCATGTTACTTTCGAAAAGAGCAACAGATCCTCTCACTTTCTCTTGAGAATGACACTTATTTCTTAATACTTCTCCTCCCCCCCATTTACTTGTAGAGGGCTCACCTGCACAAGGTGAGCAAATGATGCAGTTAACTCCTATATGGAACATTAACTCTGACTATCCCCAGTTTCATTTCCATGAAAGTTAATGTAAATTCTCCAAATAAAGTCATTTTCAATAAGGGTGAGTATTAGAGAGCAGTGATCTTTGCAAAAAAAGTTCAAACTTTCTCCTTCAAATGACTTCCCAGTGAATATCAGAAGGCAATGTGCTGAGAGTCAAAAGTCAGTGGAACACCCACAGGATGACTTTCAACCAAGCACTTCACCTCTTTGAGCCTCTGATGCCTCATCTGTAAATTTAGGACAACTCTTGGTCTCAAATTTTATGGTTCCTTGACTAGAATTTTCTGATCTTTATTCGACTTTGTTGCAAAGACCAACAAAATCTCATCTGTTTGCATTCAATGGCGCCCATTTTGATTCATGTAAAATGTGACTGTCAGAACCCCATTCCAAAATCTTCGTCAAATTCATTTGGTCTCCTTTTGTCTGTGCTTTATAAGTGCACATCTATAATATTTGGACAGTAGGACAACACTTTCTCAAAACTTCAGAGGTTTAAATAACATGAAAGTTTTGTATCCTCAAGAGTTGTGAATGGGTCATCCCCTAGAATATCTACATAAAGGCAATGACGTGTTAATAGTTTGGCAAGGCTTTAACATTGTATTAAAAAGTTAATTACTGTTGGTAAGCATTCTCAAAATTGTTATTATCTAAGTTGAATTCTTATTTCACTCTAATGGTGCCCTAAATTGCTCGTTGAAAGTAATTTGAGTCCTGAGATATAAGTGAACAGGATATTACCATCTTACATAAGAAAAAATCACAATAATAAAGACTAGATAGCTTTAAGATCATCCAATAGGTCATGGGGTAAAATTTAAAAAGCCCAATAGATTAAATTAAGCTAGAAAATGCTCTTTCAATAGAAAACCATAAACCAGACGTAAAATAATCCAATATTTTCAAGCAACTTAATGAACAAATTAGATCAACAAAATGGAGAAGTTAGTTGTTGCAAAATGGCTCCAAAACATGCTCTGAGTAGGAAAATGCTTGCTATATATAGTATACACTCAGTAAATGTTAGCTCTCCTAAGTACAAATATTATTACAGAGCCTGAGGCTCTGTTTTCCTGCTGGAGAAATTTTTACCATTGACAAATAGTCAATAGCCATGGTTCTTGTTTCTTGTTTGTTCTGCCTTAAGAAGAACTTACTTGTGAGAAAGATATCCACCTCCTCACAAACGTAAATGAGGCACAGTGTTCTGGATTTTGTCATAGCAGTTGTCATTTTGGTTTGTTTTTTTATTTTTTGTTATCATTTTTTGACAAACACAATAGCTACTTAATGCCAAAACCAGTGCTTTTCTTAGAGTCACTGATATCTGTCTTTGAAAGACCTCTTCAGTTTAAAACCAAAAACAATGATAAGTGTTATGCTAAGTACCATAATATCCTAATGTGGAATTATATTCCTGTTCCCTCATCTAAGTTTTCATTCAAAACAGTGGCAAGAGGGTGGAAGGCTCAACAAAATTATATTCACTATAATTAATCTATGTAGAACATCACATGTGTGCTCATGTGTATATAGATATGTATGTGTATATAGGTATATACATGTATACACGGGATATAAATTCAAATTTTAAAAATTACATGTCTAAGAAATGAGAATATAGATTATTTTTATTGTTAAAAATTTCTGGTTTTAAAATTTATTATGAGGAATATGTATTACTTCTATAAGCAGTATAAACAAAATTAGCTTTAAAATAAAGTATGTCTGGTGATGGTTGCACTACAATATGAATGTACTTAATACCACTGAATTGTACACTTTAAGATGGTTAAGATAGGGGCTGGCCCGGTGGCATAGTAGTTAAGTTCATGCGCTCCACTTCCACAGCCCAGAGTTCACAGGTTCGGATCCCAGGCACAGACCCACACACCGCTCATCAAGCCACGCTGTGGCGGCATCCCACATACAAAAATGGAGGAAAATTGGCACAGAGGTTAGCTTAGCAACAATCTTCCTCAAGCCAAAAGGGGAAGATTGGTAACAGATGTTAGCTCAAAGCCAAATTTCCTCACCAAAAAAAAAAGGTTCAGATAGTAAGTTTTATATTATGGGTGTTTTACCATGACAAAAAAATTAGAATAATAAAGTATATCTAATCTATGAAAAAAGAATAAGTAATAATCACCATTCTAGGACAAGAATAATTCCTGCAATACCATTTGCCACTTCTACACCAATTACCCCTGGATCCCCAATTGGGTCCGTTTGCCTATGTTACCCACAGGGCACAGAGGAAAGTGAGATTTTCCCAGCTTCAGTCTGGCTGCAAAGCCATGTTGGGGGAGTGTGGGTTGGTGAGAGGGTACAGTGTCTAGTTACAAAAACAAAATATGTTTATTTGACAAATTTGGTGGGTGTGCGGAGGGAGGTCACCTAGAGGCATATTACCCAGAATTATTCCCTGTTCATATTTAAGTATTTTTTCTACAAATTTGAGGTCACATTGTGCATACTGTTTCATAGTCTCCTCTTCTCGTTGTGCACACTTTCAATGTCATTAAATATTCTTCTAAATAGTAATTTTATGGCTGCCTACAGATGTATCAAATTACTTAACAAATCCCTGATGCTTAATCCTTTAGATTGTTTCCCATTTTTTGCCATTACAAATAGCACTGCCATGTGCATCCTTATACAAATATCTTTTTTTTCTCCTCCGTGGAAAACAGCATTCCTCTATTTTTTAAAAAAATTAATAAATTTTATATTTGAGAGCACTTTTATGTTCTCAGCAAAATTGAATGGAAAGCACAGAGTCCCCATATATCCCCTCTCCCCGCACACACTCAGCCTCCCCAACTGTCAGCATCCCATACCATGAACCTACAATCCATGAACCTACACCGACATGTCATTATCACTCAACATCCATAGTTTACATTAACGTTCACCCTTTGAATATCTTTTCTTTTTATATGTGATATGTTTTCCTCAAGATAAATCTCTTGAAGTGGAATTGCTGATGCAAAGGATGTGATCATGAGACAAAAATTTACAAGTATATCTTGGGTGTCAATTTCTCACTAAGTTTAAGCCTGAGACGTGGCCTAGTAATTTGTAGTCAAACAGACGTGGGTTCAGATCCCATCTCTGGACTTCCTAGCCTGATGACCTTCTGCGCAACTTGGCCTCTAAGCTTCAGCTCCTTCACACCAAAAACAGGGGTAATAACCACCTCACATGTCTGTTGTGAGAACTAAGTGAAATCATGTGTATAACCTGCTTAGCAGTTTCTAGAGTCAATAGCTATTTTGCCAAGAATTTGCTTGAGGCCAAGGCTGTAAATCTAAGTGAGTCAAAGTTCTGAAAGTCAGGGTTCTTTCCTGACATTTTCGTAAGATATACCACACACGGGCCATCCATCTTCTGTGACCAGAACAGCCCACTCTGATCTCAGAGATCATCGATGAGGACCCAGGATCTCTAGTTAGGCACCCACATGACCAACCTATCTACGTAATCCACAGTATGGTCAATGGGATGATCTGATCCCAATTCATCCTTCCCTCTTCATCCTGCCAGGATTTGCTGTAATACAGTTCCTCCCTCCACTGACTTCGAGCTCAGCCATGGGACTTGCTTTGGCCCAGCAGACTTAAAGTACACCACGCCCAGCCAGAGGCTCCAAATGAGCTCCTGAGGTTTGACACACCTTCCTGTGCTCCTGCCCTGCACCACGAGAAAAGCATATCCCTCTGCTACTGCTCTTCCATCTGGGCCCTGGAAACGAAAGGCACATGGGACATACCTGAGCTCCATTGTGGCCAACCCTCACACCAACCCAGGAGAAATTAATTTGTGTTGTTATAAGACACAAGATTTGGGGGCCCTTGCTGGATAATCCCCATGGTTGTTAATTTCTACCAACAGAGGCGTGCTTGACTACAGAATAGAGACGTTAAGGGAAAGGAAACTGACCCTTGAGGGGGAATATTTGTTCTGAGACAATTTCTAAAAGCAGGACCACCACAAAGACCCAGCCCTGCTTTCGCCATAATAAAGGCAAGGTACCACAGAGTGTTAGCAAAGACAAAATGGTTGAGAAACTAAAGCCAAAGTCCCAAGGTGGATAGGCTGGTAATGGAAGGCTGCCTTGTCTCACTCTGCTTATTTCTCTCCAGGGGTGATTTACAAGGTGGTAAAAGACTTGAAACTGCAAAAGGTACTTAGGCTGTTAAAAGCCAGCGTTTTATGATCCCTTGTTCTTCATAGTACATGTTGTTTCATTAATCAAATGCTTATTCTATTAGAAGTCCCAAACCTTTAAGATGGTGGGACATTTCATTTTTATTGCTCTGAAGTCACATTAAAATCCACATGCTCCCCAGCAGGCCCCGGGTGAGTTCTTAGTGTTCAGACTCTTTACATCCTGTCCTCTTTGATCCTATCGATTTTGTATTAATATTTTAGACTTCAAAATTATTTTTTTTGCTTTTTGCTTTGTGTCAATACTGGAATAGATGCTGAAAAAGTTAGCCAAAAATCTTTTCTTCCATCATCATGTATTTGAAGTCTGGAGCCAGCCGTGGATGTCATAATCAAGCACATGGGCTGTACAGTATACCTCATCTCTCTGGCCTAAGCCTCAGCTGGCTCTGTCTCATCTTCAACTGGTAAAATTAGCTGCTCCCATCCGGTCAGCCCAGAGCAAAGCCTGTTCGAGTCATTCTGTTCCTTGTCAAAGATGAGTTTTATATTGGAATCTCTTGTTGCCCATTTTCATTAATCACCAAAGTGATTAATTTGTCATTTTCTAGTTCTCATTTTTAGACTGTTCTGAGTAACAGACAATTATTAGTAACTATTCATGTACAATTTGTAATCATTATACAACAGCTGCCTCAAATCATTCTTTAGAAATAGGTGGAATGTGTATTAGATAGGTAGATAGAGAGAGAAACCAATAGAGACATAGATCAACTAACATGAATAACATTTTCACTAAATTATAGTTCATAAATACTTCGGAGCCTCTGAACTCTAAGAGGTTTCTAGAGAAATGCAACCCCTGTCTTATTATTGCCTAGACTATAAAAGCAAAGATTCGAAGAATTTCTAAAGAAAAAACAGACTTTACATTGCTAGAATAGTATTTAATAAACAGATCTTACTGAGCGGAAGGTAGAAAGGAAGGAAGGCAAGTAGGAAGAAAGGAAGGAAGGACAGACTGTTAATCTACGTAAGAAAATAGAAACTGGGAATCGAGGAACAACACTGAGAACCACAGAAGCCCTCTTGGTTCCACCTCCTGTGGGCAGCGGGATCCCCTTCTGGTCAAGGTGTTGGCGGGGCCGTGCTCTCTCTGGAGTGCCTAGTGCGTTCAGTGTGTCTTCACTGGTTTGTTCCTCTGTGCCTTCACACAGTCACAGATCTCCCAGGTTGGAAAGAGATGTGTGTTTCACAATATTTCTTCCTTATATTTGCCCTTTTTTTTTTTTTTACAACAAAACTTTTAATGTTTGCAAATCTAACTTTGCTCCGCAGTTTACTGACAGTGGCTTCTCAAAGCTGGAAGACGTCATGAAGCCCAGCTCTAGTGCTTGCTTATGTTTTCTCCCTTGAGCGCTCTATCAGACTTGACTCTAATTGCGTCTTCATTCTTCAGACTTTGCTCTAGTAACCATTTCTCATCCTGCCTGTAAGGTCACCCGCTCAGTCTCCTTCACCAGCTCTTCCTCCTTCTTCACCAGTTAACAGTGGCATTGAGTCATTTTCTATGTCAATTCTCCCTTTGAGCCCTCGTGGATTTTCATGTCAAACATGGGGATAATCTTAAAATACCTTCCTCTACCCCAGACCTCATCCCTAGGCTTCATTGCCTGCAGTGAATTTCCTCTAAGATGGACATATGCATCTGCTTCACCTCCAGTCTGTATTCCCCAAACATTTACTGTGTGCATTCTAGGGTTAGACCATTCAAAGCATCTTCTTTTCTATTCCAACTGCCCAAATCTTAATCCAGCTCTCCCTCACCTACATGTGGATTATTACAGTTGGTTCCCCTTAGGTGGCCTGAGCCCAATCTCTGCCTCCTCTGCTCTACCATAAAGACCAGTGGTTCTGAACCAACTATGGGCTTAGAATCAACTGTGGCACCTACCGTACTTCCATTTTTAATTTTAAAGTATATGCCTACATGCCACACATAAATATTCTTATGTGGTAAGTCTTAGGTGAGGCCCTAAAATTTATATTTAAAAAAACACTCACACACACAGGCTGTATTAGTGTCCCAGGGAAGCTATACTAAAGTGTCACAAATTGGATGGCTTAGAACAATAGATATGTATTAATGTTTCACAGTTCTGGAGGCTGAAATTCTGAGTGGAGAGAAAGGGGAGGGAGTTGAGGTGGAGGGGGTGGGATGAGTGGGGGAAAGTTGGCAGAAGAGAGATGGAAGAAAATTTCAAGAACTGGAGATGAGAGAGCATGGGAGGTTTGAGGAGCTGTAGGAAGTACATGGCAAAGAGATGAGAGACGATAGTGCAGGGGAGGAGGACATTTCCTCTTTCCAAATGTGGGTTCGTCTGGCTGGAGAACGAATTAAATTCACACGAGACAGAATAGCAAGAGAAAATTAAACAAAGCTTTATGAGGAACCATGGCCCGGGGCCTTTCTTCCCGAAGGAAGAAAGGGCACCGAAGAAGTGGGGTGCACATAGTGGTTATATACCCCCAAACACAGTGTTTCACGTATGATTGAAATGTCCCTTTTACAATAGTCACGAGGCTGCTCTGTCAGCACAGCGCTTGATGGAAACGACAGATAGGTCTGCTGTCCAAGTGAACGCCGCGGGTGGCAGGTGTGTTGCCTCGGGCTGGGGGGGGGGGGGTCACAGATGAACCCCGCAATTGGTTCCCAGCCTAAAGAAAGATGCTTAATCTTTAAGAAATGCCAACGCTGGGAGGGGGAGGGAAGTCAGTTACAGGAGGTTACCAGACTAGCACAATAAAATGCAGATTTAAGTCCTTGCCTTTGGCATTGATTAAGAGTTTCTAGAGAGACGGTCATCTCCTTTCTTCTTCCTGGTACAGAGAGGGAGGCACCTTTACAGATAGAGATTTACCTTACAAACGTAAATGTGTCCTAACAAAGGGCAAGTTCCATTCCTCAGAGCCTCCTTCCCTGTCCCAGTTTATCAAAAGCAATCAGCCTCAAATAATCCTGATGCCAAAGAGACATATCTTGGGGTGGCCAATTTCAGGTCCCCACAATAGCAAGCGATGATAGTGGAGAGAATGAAACAATATAGGCAAGGCTAAGTAATCGTGGCGGCGTTGAACTCTGGAGCTCATGGAATCCACTAACGGATTTAAGCAGGCAATGATGCAATCATATTTTATTTTAGAAAATGCACTCTAACCTCAACATAGAGAATAGATTGAAGAGAGACTGGAGGAAAATCAGCCAGAAAGCTGCTGCATCATAGGATGATGAGAGCTGGGAGAGGTGGTAGCACTGGAAATGGAGGGAGAGAATGAATTTGAGAGATGTTTAGGAGAAAGAACCCACAGGACTTAGGTTAGATGTGTGAAGTAAGGGAGAGGGTAGACTCTGGAAAGTCCCTGGTATCTGGCTTGGACTACCTGGTAGATGATGATGTCATTTACTGTGACAGGAGACACAAAGAGAGGAAGAGAACCTGGGGGCAGGGTAGGTGTTGGGAGGGGAGGGGAAACTGAGATAAGTAAGCCTTGTGCCTTTTAAGCTTCAAGCAGCTGTGAGATCTCCAAGGGATGGTGCCCCGGGCGTGATCAGGCTTGCATCTAAGGCTCAGGGAAGATACCGACCAGGGAATCATCCACATCACAGAGCTTTGAAGTCAGGTCACCTTTGCAAACCCAACAAAGCTGTGGACATACACACCAATTTTGCATCTAATTTTAGGGGAGTCACAGGCCCCTGAAGTGTGTCCATGGACTCTAGGTTAGGAAGTCCTGCGATGGATGATAATTACAAGCTACAGGATTGGGTGAGACAGTCCAGAGAGAGAACACAGCAAGAAACTTAGGACAGAGCCCTAAGGAACCACAACACTTAATAAACCAGTAGAGGAAAGAGAAGAAGCAGACTGAGAAAGAATAGACTAAGAAGTGGGTAGGGGCTGGCCCTGTGGCACAGTGGTTAAGTGCGCACGTTCAGCTTCGGTGGCCCCAGGTTTGCTTGTTCAGATCCCGGGTGCGGACATGGCACTGCTTGGCAAGCCATGCTGTGGTAGGCGTTCCACATATAAAGCAGAGGAAGATAGGCACGGATCTTAGCTCAGAGCCAGTCTTCCTCAGCAAAAAGAGGAGGATTGGCAGCAGATGTTAGCTCAGGGCTAATCTTCCTCAAAAGAAAAACAAAAAAGAAGTGGGCAGAAAACTAAAAAAAAAATAGGCAGTGTCCAACAGGAAAGGTGTTTTTAATCAGTATCATTCTGCCCATTCTTTCTGAATAACATGTCTGCAGATTCTTTAAAGGCGATGGCTTATACTTCTTGAATTGATCATTGATTCTATCATGGCAAACAATGGATACACAGTGTCTTTAAGGAAGTTCACAAGTAATGAGGAATTCGTAGGCTGAGCTTGCTATAACTTCAAAAGGAGAAAACAACTAACCAACTAGCCTATGGAAAATACTACGTGGAAGTTATGGGACGGTTTACCCAACATCGCCTACAACATAGTCTGCCCTAAATCCATGTTTGTGGAATTTGCAAATGAAGCCACTCATGGATTAATGTGAGCCGCTCTATTGTAGGGAAGGATGATACTGACTATGCAGAACGCGCATGGTGCAGTCCAAGAGGCACTGGTCTAGGAATCAGGAGAACTGCGTTCTAGGCTCAATCCTACCAGAAGTAACTGTTACTGTGGGCAAATCTCTGCATCTCCCTGGGCCTAATGTTCAGCTCTGAAGTTCTGTAGTTTCCACTCTATGCCTTTACCAGTGAACATTAGGAATTCCACAGATGTTGAGGCAGATGGGTACTGATAGCAAATAGCCTATGTCTGCTATTTGACAGTGCCCCCCTATACACTGCAGAACAAAAGCTATTGTTAACAAACTTTGCAACCCTGCCACATTGTTATTAGATATTACAAAAGATGGATTTTTTTCTTTTCAGAGCAGTCTTTCTACTGATTATACTGATGATTTTGGCCCACGAACAATTTCTAAGAGTGGGTGATGGTGATTAATTGCCAAATAGTCCTAATCTATTATCTAGCACCATTCTACTGCTAATGGAAAAGGGGAAATGAGTAAATTCATCACGAATCTAAACCTAGCATAAAGAATAATTAATTTTCTTTATAAAAAGCCAAGTTTGCTGAATATATTGAGAGTGCAAGCAGAAAAATAAGACACGACCCTAACAACAAACAGATGGCATTCTCCTCACTGTGATTCTGTACACTTTTGAAGTTTTAGAGAACCGCACAACACTCATGCTTTCAATTATTTTTCCAGCTAACAGAGGCAGACACCAAACGTATTTTTTTCTTTACAACTGATTGCTCTTGCATTCCGGTTCATGTGCCGGAGCTGGAAACTCACCTCGGTGAAAGAAAGAGAAATAAGCTTCAGCAACCTTTGGACTTGGCACCCCCAGAAATATTTGACTAAATTTAAATCATCATTTGGCTAGATTGCTTCTCCCACTTTCTTGTCTTCAGGGAAAAACAAGGAAAGAGAACTCAAAAAGACTGGATCCAATTAAACTAACTTTGTCTCTTCTTTTTCTATTGGAAAAATTTACTACACTGGCAAATATTAAGTACACATGGACTCTTCTTTTGTTTCTTCCTCTTTATCTTCTTGGCTGTATCTTTTCTGTCCCAAGTGAGGGAACACCCACAGATAAAGACGGGGCATGTTTAGTATCCGTGCCCAAAGCATCCGAAATTGTGCATATTATCTGTTGAGGTTTTTCTGCGAGTGGAGAAAAAGAAAGGAATGATACTATAATTTGAAATACATAAAAAATTCAAAGCACGCAGTAAGAAAATTGCCGATCAGTTTCATTTATTCATTCATTCAAAAAATATTTAAGGAGTGCCTCCTATGTCTTGGTACTTTTCTAGGGTTTGGGAATACGATAGTGAGGATGGCAGATAAGATATTTGCCATTAAGCACCAGGAGAAGAGAGACAATAAACGTTAAGCAAATACAGAATCAAGATGATTTCAGATGGTGGAAAGTGTTGTGGAGAAAATAAAAAAGATAATGTGATAGTGACTGCAAATTTAGCTCCAATGGCTGGGAGCCCTCTCTTAGGAGATGAGAATTGAATGAGAGAAAGAGTCAGCCATGCAAAGAGCTGGATAAGCTGGGAGTGAGGAGAGAGAGTTCCAGGCCAAGGAGGAGCCAATTCAAAGGCTCTCGAGTGGAAAAAGCTTTGTGTACTTCTAGTAAGAGCATTCGAAGATGATGCTGGCTATTTGGGTGTCTCCATACATCAATTGTTTTAGATACATAGCACATCTGAACCCCATAAGAATTCCTAATTTCCCCATTTTATAGGAAAGGAAACTGATAGCCAGGGAGATGTAGCTTTCCCAAATCACCCAGGAAAAAAATGATCCAGCTGAGAGGAGGACATTTTCTGACTCCAAGCTTATCCTACACTGTCTCTCAAAATGATGCTTCTGATGGGTACAACATATAGCCACTGGGCCAAGACCAAGACAATAGAACAAGTTTGACTATGTTTTATACAACTGATATTTTGCCCCAGAATCCTGTAGATACTACTGAATCACGTGGTCTGCCTGGTTTCCTCTCCCTCCACAGCACAAGCTCAAACCACGCTCTGACCCTGCAACCCTGGGCCCAGAGCCTGCTGTGTCTGCGGCTCTCTGCATGTTGGTCTCATCCCGTGTGATAGCAAAAACCTGACTTCTCTGACTGAGGAAGGGTTAAAATACCAAGGCCTTTTTACAGGCATACTTTGGACTTAATTTATTATACTTTAGATTATTGATATATTCAAAGTGGCTTAAACCATTAAGCCAAGGAAAGAATAACGTGTAAAATATTTTTCTTTGAAATTATGCGCTGAAACCCCTCAAACTCCTACACAGGAAAATAAATAATATTTCAAAATAAAGCCCATCATAAGAGGAGGTGCTGTTTCCTATCTGCAGTGGGTCCCATCTCGTCTGGTCTTTGCACGCATGCCAGCACTGACGTCCAGCAGCTGTGTCCTATTGATTCTTGACTTGCCACAACAACTCATCTTTTTTTCTGATTAAATCTTCCTCCAGGTCTACTGATGATTTATTCATGCAGCAAACCTTGTGTACCTTATACACGCACAGTACCATAACAGAAAACACAGATGCATATCAAATGAGATATCGGCCCTACCCTCAAGAAGCTTATGGGGGAGATGGCATTATAAAAAGGGGTCTTTTAGGGGGCCGACTCAGTGACATAGTGGCTAACTTGGCATGCTCTGCTTCATGGGCCTGGATCCTGGGCATGGACCTACACACTGCCCTTCAGGCCATGCTGTGGCAGCTTCCCACATGCAATTAATAGAGGAAGATTGGCACAGATGTTAGCTCAGGGACAATCTTCCTCACCAAACAACAACAACAACAAAAGCATCTTTTGTGGCGAATTATGATAAATGCTTTGACAAGAAGAAGCACAGGGAAACATGAAGAGATAGAGGGGGCGGGAGGGACCCCTAGTCTGTATCATCTCACTTTTGTATCATACCTTGTAGCAGTTTGAGACCCACCCTCTGGCTGTCCTTGCAATCTATTCTTGGTGAGCCAAATTGTCCAAATGAGTGGTCATTTTGGTCATCAGGGACTCAACCATATTTCCTATGATGTTCATTTCAGCAGCTCTTCATCTTTCAATTGTTTGCTCAGATTTCCAGTTCACATCATTTTTGTCTCTAACAAACCAAATAATTAAGATTAATGGTTTTCTCCTTCAGATCTTTGTTAAGAGAAGTTCTTCTTTTTAGCTTTTCATCTCTAAATAGTCTTTTGCAGGTGACTTCCTTTTAGAAGCCCTTTCTATACATCATTTTACCTGACTTTATGGTTTATCACTCCCCCCAATTATGCTATTGATGTCCTTTGTCATACTTGATTGATGTACTTACCACATTTATAGTTATCATTTGTTTATAGGTCTATCTCCTTTAGCAGGCAGCAAATTCTTTGAAGAAAAGGAAGATACTGTTCCTATCCCAAGGACCAACATAAATAGCTAGCATAGACTGAGCATTTCATGAGTGTTTGTAAAGTGAAAATTTATATTAACAATCCCTGTGGACCTAAATAAGCAACTGTTTTCTCCAGAATGCGTATAATCTAAAACCATAGTCTCTGTGGTTTTTACCCTCTATTTCACTGTCCCTAAGCCCTAGGCTCAATGACATACCTGAAGAAACTTGTTGCTCTTGGACTCTAACAGTAATTGCACACCTCTAGAAAGACATTTTACCCATGACTCGTATATACTCACATCTACATTGAAATTTGGAACACCAGGACAGTACTCACATCCCAATAGCTTACCCTCATATGTCGGTTTGTTACTTTCTGCATTGATGCTATGTTTTAGGGTGTATGACTTGACCAATAGTGTTTTCATGAAATATATATAATAACATTCTTCTGGAGGAGACTAACAATACCATTTCGGAAATCTTGACTAAGCAACACACATGAGGAATACATGCCAAGACTTCTGTTTAATTCAACATTCAGTTATTGAGGTCTGCAATATACCAGTGTCTCTGAGTCCCTGGCCTGGGAGTGTCTGCAAGGCAGGAGCTTGTCTTTCTCCTCTGTATTCTGCATCACCCTGCACAGTTCCTGCACATAGAAGCTTTTAAGGACATGAAACAGTAAGATTTATTGTTTTGTATTATGACCCCAAAGCTCTCAGTTTACTTAAAGTGATCTTAAACAGTGAAGTTCCAAACAAAACAATAAAAGGTTACCTCTTTTTTTAAAAGCAAGGTCCTATCAGGAAAGCATGCAAGTACTGCCATGGGAGGTGCCTCCTGCAGAGGTTCTCACCTTGTATGTGTGTGTGTTGGGGGTGGAGGTTGATTGTAGCACAGAAATCACCCAGAGGGGGCTTCTCAAAGTGCACACACTCAGAGCCAGTCTAGTCTTACTGAACCAGACCTCAGGTAGGGTGGGGCTTGAGGCTAAGGAACCATTCACTTATGGACTTTTTAAAAGCTTGAAGAAGACACAAAGAAATAGAAAGATAGTCCGTGCTCTTGGATTGGAAGAATTAACATAGTTAAAATGTCCAATCTTCCTAAAGCAATCTACAGATTCAATGCAATCCCTATCAAAGTTCCAAGAACATTTTTCACAGAAATAGAACAAAGAATCCTAAAATTTATATGGAGCAACAAAAGACTCCAAATAGCCAAAGGAATTCTGAGAAAAAAGAACAGAGCTGGAGGTATCACACTCCTTGATTTCAAAATACACTACAAAGCTATAGTAGCCAAAATAGCATGGTACTGGCACAAAAACAGACACACAGATCAATGGAACAGAATTGAGAGCCCAGAAATAAACCCACACATGAATGGACAGCTAATTTTCAACAAGGGAGCTAAGAACATACAATGGAGAAAGGAAAGTCTCGCCAATAAATGGTGTTGGGAAAACTGGACAGCCATATGCAAAACAGACCATTATTCTGAAAGCAGACCATTATTTACACCACACACAAAAATTAACTCAAAATGGATTAAAGACTTGAATGTAAGGCCTGGAACTGTTAAACTTCTAGAAGAAAACATAGGCGGTATCCTCTTTGACATCGGTTTTAGCAGCATATTTTCAACTCTCATGTCTGACCGGGCAGGGGAAACAATAGAAAAAATAAACAAATAGGGCTACATCAAACTAAAAAGTTTCTGCACAGCAAAGAAAACCATCAATAAGATGAAAATACAACCTAACAATTGGGAGAAGATATTTGAAAGTGATGTATCAAATAAGGGGTTAATAGCCAAAATATACAAAGGACTCATACATCTCAACAACAAAAACCTCTAACAACCCAAATAAAAAATGGGCAAAGATCTGAACAGACGTTTCTCCAAAGAAGACATACAGATGGCGAACAGGCACATGAAAAGATGTTCATCATCATTAACTAGCAGGGAAATGCAAATCAAAACTACAATGAGGTATCACCTCACTCTGGTCAGAATGGCTATAACTAACAAGGCAGGAAACAATAAGTGTTGGAGAGGGTGTGGAGAGAAGGGAACCCTCATATACTGCTGGTGGGAGTGCAAACTGGTGCAGCCACTGTGGAAAACAGTGTGGACAATTCTCAGAAAATTAAGAATAGACCTACCATATGATCCAGCTATTCTACTGCTGGGTCTTTATCCAAAGAACTCAAAAACACGAATGCATAAAGATATGTGAACCCCTATGTTCATCATGGCATTATTCACAATAGCCAAGAGTTGGAAACAACCTGTGTGCCAATCAAGGGATAAATGGATAAAGAGGATGTGGTGTATATAAACAATGGAAATGATTAAATAAGAAGTGATGAAATCTGGCCATTTTTGACAACACGGTTGGAACTTGAGGTTATTATGCTCAGTGAAATAAGTCAGAGGGAGAAAGTCAAAGACCATATGATCTCATACATACGTAGAAGATAAAAACAATGGCAAACAAAGATATAGAAACAGAGATTGGATCCATGGTTACCAAAGGGGAAAGCGGGAGGGAGGAGGGCAAAAGGAGTGATTAGGCACATGTGTGTAGTGATAGGTTGTAATTAGTCTTTGGGTGGTAAACATGATGTAATCTACACAGAAATCGAAGTATATAATGATGTACACCTGAAATTTACATAATGTTCTAAACCAATGCTGCTGCAACTAAAAAAAATAAAATAAAATACCTTGGAAAAAATAAAATAATAAAAAATAATAACCGTTTTTCTTGCAATTCACCCTTTCCACTACCTCCTTTACCCCTCCCTTTCCATCCCTCTGTGTAATCCCCTGACTGTTCTCAGATACATAATTCTGACAAGATTTGAATTTGAAAATGTGTAAAGAAAGCTAGGACGCAATTCAGAATTAAGAGCTATGCACTAAAGAGAGAAGACTCCATTCAGGCTTTGTGTTTCAGACATCCTTTCATTAGGCAACAAGTCACCACATGAACAATGGGAAGCTGGACTGTGCTCTCTCCTTTGATTTTCAATTGATGATTTAATAAAGCACTTCCTGCGCACACGTAGAGAACCGTCTCCTGATTCATCAGCAATAATGGAACGAGTAGTCATTAATTAGAGAGAGAGATTAGTTTAAACAAAAGGGGATTAAATTTAGGTTCACTTATTATCCTTTCCATTGTTGGTACTATTGAACCTGCTGTGCATGGGATAAGGACAAGAGAACTGGTGATTGTGCAGAATATGAATCAATTAACAAATATATTATATGCCTGCTCTTTGTAAATATTGCTCTGTGTAAGATGTAAAGAAAGATAAGACACGATAGAACGGAACATACACAGTTAGACAGAAAGGTAGAGACAGAGAAAAAGATGAGAGACAGAGACACAGAGCGGGAGACAGAGAGATTCAGATTCTGCTTTTTTCTTCCTTGATTATGGAACTTTGTTTTTCTTCCTCTAAACTGTGCTGTAACCCCTCCTCCCAAACACAAAGTCTATATAGAATCTTTTTTTTTCTGCTATAAAATCAATAAGGTCTCTGGGGTCAGTTTGCAAAACATTAGATTTTACCCAATTAAAATTGTTTGCATACTGCATAGCAGAATGGTTCCCAATCCTATTAGACAAAAGCCTCCTTCTTAAAAAAAATGTAATACTCCATGTATTACCCTGAAATGAAATCCCTAGATAACGTAATCTACCTGAACACCTAATTTATTAAAAAACTTTTTTATTGTCTTCTAAATTTGTTAAAAATAAAAAAGAATCAAGCATTGGTAGCATGGTAGTGAACTCAGGTGCTTCCCAAATTTAAAAATAAATAATATAATGCCATAATAATTATATAGGAAAGAAATAACAACAAACAAAGAATAAAAAGCATTTTAGGGATAAATAGCATATATTTAATTTTCCTGATTCTTTTCCTTTTTCATATAAAATGGGTAACTTTTAGATTATCTCATCTTAAAATGGTGAGTAGATTGTCTCTTTGAAAAGAAATACTTTCACATAATCATAACTGGAGAACCAGCTGATCTGTTTCTGCACCAGTGATCCTTAACCTTTGCTGGGTCACAGATTCCTTTGATCATCTGATGGGCCTTTCCCCAAGAAAAATGTACAAACGCACAAAAGCACCCATACACAAACATTTCTTATGTTCCATGACCCAGAAATCATCTGTGATCCAGATTAGGATCCCTCTGGTACTGCAGTGACAAAAAGTTCGGCATCATTTTCAAATGCAAATATGCTAGATGCACCACCCACCTCCAGATGCCAGTTGTCTCATCATTAAACACCATACTTCCTCAGGTATTTAACTTTATCTATAAAAGTTGAATTTATGTCTTAATAATATCTCTACATAGGCAGAACATTAAGAAATTAGTCATCTAAAATCCTTAATTTTAAAAACCACTATAAAAACACAATAATTTCAAGAGCATACAAAGATACAGTAATTTCTTCTCATCACGATTCTCTTTATGCTAAATCTGAGATTTCTCTTTGTGTATCTTTTTCTCAAGTATGAGAATTTTAGATAATTATGTTCATCAGTCCAAGATGCCACCATGTCATATCAATGAGTAGCTTTCCAGATGGAAGAGAACTCTGACCATTCACCTTTGCTTTCATTCTCCCTATTACCATTCACTCATTTGGTTATGCATCATTTTAGATTTTATTTCATTTCACTTCACTGTATTTTATTATACGTTTATTTTTAACTAGCACTTACAGAGGGCTTATCATATGCTGGGCACTGTTTCAAGCACTTCACCAATACTAACTCACCTAATTCTTTCCAACAACTTCATCAGATAGTTATTACCTTCATTTTACAGATGAAGCAACTAAGGCATAGAAAGGTTAACTGATTTGTCCAAGTTCACAGAGGAAGTTACTGCTAATGTTGTGATTGAGCCCGATTAATCTACTCCAGAGTCAGTCATTAAAATCAAGCATCTTTTACTTTTGTTGTTGTGTGTGTTTTCACCCACTGCTTACGTGGCCATGATATTGACCAGGAAGTGAGTTCTGGCTGCTAACTTAAACACAGGAAATATCATGCTGCTCGATAGATCCAATTTTGTCTTGGACCTAAACATGAAATCACCTTCCTGCTAAAGAGAATTTAAAATGCCAATCCAATCACCACAGAATAGAAAAATGCTCATGGTGACTGAGAAAATGCAGATACCAAGGAGAACACAAGCCAACAGCCCTTAAGTTAGAGATGTGGAATTCTGCAGCATCAAGATGCATATGAAATTTACAAAGCATATTTGAAAAAAGTTCCTATGGAAATAAGCTGATTAAAAGGATTTAAGACTTTAAAACACTGTTTCAATTACTATGATCTTCAAATTACCTATAAATCCATCAGAGCTCCCACTGCCCTCTCAAGGCCACGAGCCTTCATGAAAAAAGAATAGAGCAAAGTGATGCCTTGGACAAAGCACAGACAATGTCACCTCAGAAGGAGAAAGTCCAATATCAATGTCAAAATACAGATACTTCATAGAACGAGTGACAGGAAAGAAGCTTCAAAAGTTGCAGGACCAAAAGTGGCAGTGTAGCATTGTGCCTAGGGGAAGAATCAGATACAAGGAGAACAGGAGGCCCTCCTTGGAAACGAAGCAGTGAAGGAAAGAAGAAAATAAAGGAAATTTGATTATCCTGCAGAAACAAAAAAGAAGCAATACCAAACCCTCCCCTATTTCTCCACAATTGTCCCTGAAGAAAACTGCACAGAAAAGGGTAGAACCGACAGAAAACAGCATGTTGAACTAGAAATCCTATAGGTGAAACTAATAGGTACAGAAAATATGGACCACATCCATATAAAACTACTGTAAAAAAATTAGCAAAAGTAAGTCAAGCCATTTCTGCTGATAAGTGCTCCTCCCACATTAAACACACACACACAAACACACAACTGAGGAAAACTAATACAATACTCTGAAGTGAATTAAATATCCTCAAACAAGCATTTGGGACTAGGAAAAAACTTTCAATACAAACCAAGAACAGAAAAGACTCAACAAAGGAATAGATTTTGTGATTTGTATTTAACTTCATTGATTAAATTTAAAAATAGAAGAAAAGGAGGCATGGGATGAAAAACTGACGTGGTGGGCTGGCCCTGTGGCCGAGTGGCTAAGTTCATGTGCTCCGCTTAGGTGGCCCAGGGTTTCGCGGGTTCGGATCCTGGGGGTGGACATGGCACAGCTCATCAGGCCATGTTGATCATGGCACAACCAGAAGGACCTGCAGCTAGAATATACAACCACGTACTGGGGGGCTTTAGGGAGAAGAAGAAGAAGGAAAAAAAAGATTGGCAACAGAAATTAGCTCAGATGCCAATCTTTAAAAAAAAAACTGACATGGCAAACATCAAAATATACTGTAAAGCATCTAGAATTAAGTAGTGTGGAATCAGTATACGAAAAGACCAATGGGAAATAGACCCAACTCCCGTGGAAATCTAATATGCTACAATGGTGGTACTCAAATCACTGGAGCCAGGATGGCATTTTTACTAAATGGTGTTGGGGCAACTAGATAGCCATGTAGAAAAAGATATAATTAGATCAATTCCTCACACCATACGCAAGAATAAAATCCAAATGCATCAGAAATCTAAACATAACAAACGAAATAATACAAGCACTAAGAGAGACACGGTCGAATCTCTTTTTTAAACTTTTCTTATTGTGGCAAAATATACTTAACATAAAATTAACCATTATGTGTACAAGTCAGTGGCATTAAGTACATTCATAATGTTGTGCAATCATCGCCACCATCCATTTCCAGAACTTTTTCAATATCCCAAGGAGAAACTCTCTACCCATTACCTGGGTCTAGGGACAGGTTTTTAACTGTTACTCAAATACAGATGAGATAGAATATTGATAAATGTGATTACATAGCAAAAGTTCTTGCATGACAAAGTCAAAAGACAAATAAAGACAAAATATTGGTAAGACATAATCACAGATAAACTGCTAATCCTCCTAATATACAGAGTCCTTTTAGAATTAGAAGAAAATGTCCAAAGTTCTATAGAACGCGGGGAAAAGACAAGAAAAGATAATTTACCAAGATGCCTAAAAATAGCCCGAAAGCATATAGAAGTGGAAAGATTTTTCAACTTTCCTCATAAGAAGAGAAACGCAAACTAAAACTACACTCAGATACCACGTCTTCCCCATCGGATGGGCAGAAACGTAATGCTGGCAATACACTCGGGTGGAGGAACGATGTGGGGAAAGGTACATTCACACTCCGGGTGGAAATGTGAAGTGATGCAACTCCCACAAAGGGAAGCTTTGCAATGTCTAACAATATTATATGTGAACTTGCTCTTCCTTCTAGCAATCCTGCTTCTAGGAAATTTCCTGGAACATATACCTCCAACAGTACTAAAGTACATATGCACAAGTTTATTACTTGCAATATTACCTTTATTGCAAAACTTTGGAATTACCAAAATGTCCAAGCATAGAAGATTGGTTGCGTACACACAATGGAGTATTTTGCAACAGTAAAAATAAATGAAGAAGATATTTGTGAAGGGGAGTGGAGCAATTCCCAGAAGACATTATCAAGCAAAAAAAGGAATGTGCAAGACCACACAGATTGTATGTTACATTTGTGTAAGAAAGAAGCGAAATAAGACAATAAACATGTATATGTTGTGATATTGTGATTGATAATAAGAAATGTATGTTTGGTCTTCATCCTCAGTCCCTGACATAGGGCTCCTAAAACTCTTGTAAATGCCCAAGTGATAAAAGCACTAGGAGCATCTTTTGTTCTCATGAGGTGACTCTGGGTGGGCTTCTGCGTGGCTCCTGGATGGGGGCTGGTCACCAGAAAGACAAAGCCATGATTAGAAGCTTAGAATTTTCGGCCTGGCCCCGCATCCTCCAGAGAGGGGAGAGGGGCTGGAAATGGAGTTTCTAGTGATCGTTCCTGTGTGATGAAGCCTCCACGAAATCCCAGTAGCAAGGGGTTCAGAGAGCTTCCAGGTTGGTGAACACATCCAAGTACCAGTAGAGTGACGCACCCCAACTTCACGTGGACAGAAGCTCCTGTGCTGGGGACCCCCCAGATCTTTCCCTGTGTATCTCTTTACCTAGTTGTTCATCTGTAGCCTTTATCATATCCATTAATAAGCTGGTAAATGTGTTTACCTAAGTTATATGAGCTGTTTTAGCAAATAATCAAATCCAAGGGGCAAGAGATTATGGGAACCTCCGATTTGTAGTCAAATCAAGCAGAAGTTCTGGGTAAGCTAGGACCTACTACTTGTGACTGGCATCTGAAGTGGGGGCAGTATCCGGGGACTGAGCCCTTAGCCTGTGGAATCTGACACTATCTCCAGGTAGACAGTGTCAGAATTGAGTTAAATTGTAGGACACCCAGCTGCCGTCGCAGAATTGCTTGGTGTTAAAAAGAAACCCCACATATTTAATGGCCAGAAGTGTCAGAAGTGAAGTGTTCCATGTGAAACTAAAGTAGAAAGACACAGGATGAGACCTATATGTTTTTCTAATACATGTTTATTTTCACAAAAAGAAACAGCATGGGGAAAACAGAAAACAATAAAACTGGTTACATAGAGCTTGTGGAGAATGGGGTGGAAGCGATACAGGAGAGGGTAACACTTCTCTGGGTATATTTTTTCTTACAGTTTTTAAAAATATTCTTAATATTCAAAAAAGAGGAAAGAACCATGAGAAGGGGGAATAAAAATTCTAAAACTTAAAGCAAAGTAAAACAAATAAATTGAATTGTATTTTCAATTAATAATATAATCACACTGAAAGGAAATAGAAAGAAAATCATGTATCCAAGTGACTTCTAAGCATAGTTTTTGAGTATTTATTTAATTTTCTATTAATTAAATTAAAGCCTGAACTCAACATTAGGTGTGATTTTTGTAGAATATTTTGAAAAGCCACTCTGACTATTTTAGATTTATTATGAGTGACCAAATAAGTACATGTGGAGCCAGAGTTCTCACTATGAACTCTAAATGTGAATAGAGAATGGGGGAAAGATCCCCAACAAGGTTGGGGATGGTTTGAAATTGGAGATACTAGTGCGAACCCATGAGTCCTAAAATATGTATATGAATCTGTATATGTACACATGTTTATGTACATATAGAGATTTGTGTGGGTATATATGTAAGTACATGTACATATGTGTCAATATACATGCCTGTATTTCCTACCTCTGCTCGGAGAATAGGCCTAGAAGCAAAGACACCTCAATAACAATGAACACACATGGGACCCAGGTTTTGTCTCCAATACTCTTCCCCCTTGAAAGGAACCAGGGCTTCTCAGAGAAACGGCAATTCCAGGACTGGGGCATGGGTACTACAAGATGATCCTGGAACACCTTTTAATACCATAAATTAGAGGAGTGCTCCAAAAATGGATGGGAGCATTTCACAAGGACATGGGAGCCCACTCGAAGGGACTTGTACTGGCTAAAGTCAGGACAATTTGAGCACCAAAATAATTAAACACAGTAATGAATTACAACCCATTGAAAAAATAGGAATCCATGAGCCCATACAGATAATAAATGGAAATTTAAATAAAGAAATAATAAGATAATCATGGAAAAGGGGAGGGCTCTTGCTTACAGAAGAATGCCAAATGTTGACTGCTAAACATGGAGGAGATGCTGGAGGTGGAAAATAATCATTTTGCACATCATAGCAATTCTTGGTTCAGGCAAGAATCATCAACGGATGTTAACAATTCAGGGGAAATTTTGATGAACTGAAGATTTTTATGGTCTTAAGTTCCTAGAATATTTTTCTCACAGATTTTTTACTGAATGCAAGTGAAAAGAACAGTAACTTTACCATGGAGAAATTGGACAACTTAACTGGGTGATCAAAATTAGCATCACCAGAGAGGGACACAGTGTGCCTCTAGCTGTAGGACCCTGAAAAGGACACAAAAACACTTATGTAGTATTGCATCCAGGAACACAGCCCATTTCCATTCATAAGAAAATTCCAGAAAAACCCCAAATAAAGAATACTCTTTTTAAGAGGAAAGTTTCTCTCCTGTTCACAAGGTCAATGATAATACAATTTTTTTATTGTCATTGAGTTAGAATACAGACAGTTGATTATATATGCATCTGTCAGCGTGTGTATATATTATATATTGTAAATATATAAGTATGTGTATATGTGCATACATACACATGTGCATCTCATACATATGTGAGAGAATGAGATAAAATATTAACAGGTAGTGTATGTGGATAAAAAGTATGTTGGTGTTTTTGTACTATTTCTGTAATTTTTCTATAAAGATGAAGTTGTTTTAAAAGAAAAAGTTTAAAAAGTAAACACAGGGAAATTTATATAGTCTCCATTACTTCTAATTTATAATCTGCTTTGTTATTTTATAATGTATATTTTATCAAAATATAACTCCTCATAGACCCCCACCCTAATTCTTTCTCGAATTCTCTCATATTTTATTTCCATTCTATTTCTCCCCAAAAAGGCTTAGTTCCTCAGTTATGATAATTACATCTTAAAAATATTTAGAAACTTACATTTATGTTATTTGAGATGGATTACCATATCTTCTGGTTCTTGCTCCTCAGCTTTAAATTTCCCACAGAGCAGATTCCAAAATTGGCACTTGAGAAAGATTTCTCCTTTGTCAACAGGACCCCTATTAGCTTTGCCAAGAGAGGGCACGAGAGGGAGACCGGAAGGCAAGAGGTGAAAAAAAGGACCTGCTCCTTCCTAATTGTTTCCTGTCTGGCCAGAATTGCTCACAAACAGTCCTTCACCGGGGAGGAGCAGTTAGTACCAATAACGTTGGTTCCCATTTCTGGCCTCTTTCCGTGCTCCCAGAGCCAGCCTCCAAGTTCCCCTTCAAAGATACCAGCACTAGCTGGGCAGCGCACCCACGCAGGGGTCTGAGTCTCCTCTCTGGGGACCTCTCCTCCAGCTTCCGGTTCCAATAACTCCCCTCTCCTTTCCTTTGTTCGCGCTGCCCTAGAGGTGGTAACTCCCTCCTCCAATTACTCTCTCTGAATGACCTCACTATTCCCTTTTTACTCTGTCTTAATCAATTCCCTATATTAAATTCTCTCCATTAAAATAATGTGGTTTCTGTTTTCCTGGCTGGACCCTGACTGCTACATCATATACAGTAGATTTTTCTGCTCTTACGTGACCAAAAACATATTTTGAAGGATGCTAAAAATGAACTCTATTGGTATCTTTACATTTTTCCTAAATTTTCTGTCACCTTCAGCCCTCTAAAAATAAAAAATAAATAACTTTTTTTTAAACATTCGCACCTGAGCTAACAACTATTGCCAATCTTCTTTTTTTTTCCTGCTTTTTTCTCCCCAAATCCTCCCAGTACATAGTTGTATATTTTAGTTGTGGGTCCTCCTAGTTGCGGCCTGTGGGATGCCGCCTCAACATAGCCTAATGAGTGGTGCCATGTCTGCGCCCAGGATCCAAACCCTGGGCCGCCAAACTGGAGCGCGTGAACTTAACCACTCGGCCATGGGGCCAGCCCCCTAAATAAATTTTTAAAGTCACTTTATTCCTTGTATCTATCTCCATAACTTTAAAATATCCAGAAATTGAAATCAATATTCAGCCTACTACTACCCAGCAGTTGATGTTTGAAAACTTGAGAGATGAACTTTTTGGAAGAAACTCTCATAGACACCGTGGCCAGATGCTAGCAAGGCAATATGGGAGCAGCATGAGTCCACCGACCCATTGTCCCAAGTGACCCATGGACTTTGGAGCAAACCCCCAGAAGTGGCGTGAAAGAACATTCTCGATAAACAAATGAAGGGAATAAAAGGATTTATCTATTGGTCAGAGCTTCCAGACACTAATAAGACATCAAATATGGAATGCACACTCATTCAATCAACAAACATTCATTGTGTGCAGACACTGTTTGAAAGAGAACAAGACAGACAAAGTATGGCCTCTCACGGTGCCTACCTTCTATGAGAAGATACACAAAGTAAATATGGGTAAGACAGAGCACCTGAGATGGTGGTCAGTGAAAAGGAAGAAAATAAAGCAGGGAGAAGAGATAGAAAATGGGAAACGGGTACCATGCTAGATAGGATGGTCAGAAATTTTTTAGAGAAACAAATCTGTATTTTCTAAAAATATTTTGAAATACCCCACAAAGCTTGCTTTTCTCCTGTTTGCTAATCTCCTTCTTTCTCTTCAACATATCTAATAATAAAAGGATATTTTTACCCCTAATTAACATTTCATTCAGATATCAAGATAATATCCCCCTGTGAAATCCTGTGTATTTGCAAGCTCTTTATTCAGACAGCCATTACCAGTGGCAGAGATTCCTGGGTCCCATTCCACACGTAAGCTGCAATGTCATCTGTTTTCTGTTATCCGCTCAGGAACAGTTTGGGATTGAGAGGTACACTCATTGCAAATAGTCACTGTGGACCTTGCTGGCACAGTCCCTACGAGGCTGCAGGAGCATGCTTCAATCACTGAGAGAGAGGAGAAAGCAAATGGCTTAACTGGCTTGTGACTTGGTATGGTGGAATAATTACAGGATTTGGACAGTCCTGGATGGTGAATCTGAGGTCCCTCACATCTAAACTGGGTAACTTAGGATAAATTACTTCTTTTTATCTGTAAAAAGAGAATATTTATATCTTCCTTGCAGGATACTTTGGGGATGACATAAAATAATTTATATAAAGCTTATAAAACCACATAGGAAAGACTTCAATAAATGTTGATTCCCTACACTGTTACTCACCCACCCCAGGCCAGAAAAATTTCTCTGGTTTTGTAAGTAAAAAGAAAAATAAAGCGGCCAGCCCCATGGCCAAGTGGTTAAGTTTGCGTGCTCCGCTTCAGCAGCCAGGGGTTTGCTGGTTTGGATCCTGGGCATAGACCTACACCCTGCCTATCAAGCCGTGTTGTGGTGACATCCCACATAGAAGTATTAGAATGACCTACAACTAGGATATACAACTATGTACTGGGGCTTTGGGGATAAAAAAAAAAGAGAGAGAGAGAGAGGAAGATTGGCAACAGATGTTAGCTGAGGGCCAATCTTCCTCACCAAAAAAAAAAGCATTAAAAAAAAATAAATACACACTGTGAACTGACAGAGTGATGCAAGGTAGCTGGTAAGTTTTAAGCCACCTAAAAGACCACCATATCAATGATTCTGCTGTTTAAAACATGTTTTAAATTGCTGTGAATAGGAGTATGGGAAATGCATAGACTAGAGTTGAAAGGCTATACATAAAATTCAGCATATAAATGAGATTAATTATTTACAGCCAATTGAAGTCATCAATAATGTCTTTAAGGTCTGGTGGAGGGAGACAGAATTGTGGATAAAGGTCATACTATACAGACAGAGAATAAAGTTGGGATGGTCATATCATATCAACAAATTTTAAAATAACACAGAAAGACAACCGCTAAGACTACAAAAGAGATCCCTGGACAGAAAAGAAATAATCTTAGACTTATATTGATGGAGAACGGGAGGCCAGGCGGCAGTGCTATTTATCCCGGGCCTGAGGATGGAAAGGCAGGCTGACCGAATAAGCTCTGCCAGCATCAGGGAGAAGAGAGACTCCATAGAAAATCAATCAATTCCTCATTGCCATTCTCACCAATAACATGCTCTGGGTTACATTTTATTTCTCCTTTGTTTACAAAGATAATTGTGAGTTGCTCTGTAGAGGGAGGGGGGAGATGTAAAAGCAATATATATGTGCAAACATATTCGCACATATATATACATATATATATATATATAGTTTTTAAAGTCTCTTTTTTTTTTAGATGAGTTTTAGGTCCACAGAAAAATTGAGAGGAAGGTACAGAAGTTTCCCCAGTTACCCACTACCCAAGCACATGCAGAGTCTCCTGCCTTATCAGCATCCCCCACAAGAGTGTACATTTGTTACAATCGATGAACTTACATTGACACATCACTATCACCCAAAGTCTATAGTTTAGATTAGAGTTCACTCTGGGTGTTGTACAGTCTATGAGTTTGGACAAATGTATAATGACATGTATCCATCATTACAATATCGTTGAATATTTTCCCTGCCCTAAAGATCCTCTGTACTCTGCCTCTTAATCTTCCCTCCCACAACCCTCAGCAACAACTGAACTTTTTACTCTCTTCATAGTTTTTCTTTTTCCAGAATGTCATGTAATTGGAATCATACAGGATGTACACATCTTAGATTGGCTGCTTTCACTTAGTAATATGCATTTAAGGTTCCTCTATGTCTGGGGCCAGCCCCATGGCCCAGTGGTTAAGTTCGCATGGTCTGCTTTGGTGGCCCAGGGTTTCACTGTTTCGTATCCTGGACGCAGACGTGGCACTGCTCATCAGGTCATGCTGAGGCGGCGTCCCACATAGAGCCAGAAGGACCTACAGCTAGAATGTACAACTATTTACTGGAGGGCTTTGGGGAGAAGAGAAAAAAAAAAGAAGAAGAAGATCGGCAACAGATGTTAGCTCAGAGCCAATCTTCAAAGAAGAAAATGTTCCTCCATGTCTTTTCACGGCTTGATGGCTTATTTCTTTTCAGTGCTGAATAGTATTCCACTGTCTAGATGCACCACAGTTTATTTATCCATTCAACCACTGAATGAATGAAGGACATCTTGGTTGCTTCCTTGTTTTGGCAATTATGAATAAAATTGCTGTAACACCCACGTGCAGATTTTTGTGTGGACATAAGTTTTTAATTCCTTGGGGTAAATACCAAAGAGTATGATTACTGGATCACACGGTAAGAGTATGTTTAGTTTTATAAGAAACCACCAAACGTCTTCCAAAGTGGCTGTACTATTTTGTACTCTCATCAGCAATATATGGGTTTCTGTTGCTCCACATTCTCCCCAGCACTTCAATTTGTCACTGTTTTGGATTTGGGCCATTCTAATAGGCGTGTAATGGTATCTCATTGTTGTTTTAACTTGCATTGCCCTGATGACATATGATGTGGAGCATCTTTTCATATACCTATTTGCCATCTGGATATCTACTTTGGTAAAGTGTCTGTTAAGGTCCTTGGCCAATTTTTTAATTGGGTCATTTGTTTCCTTATTGTTGAGTTTTAGGAGTTCTTTGTATATTTTGAAGAACAGTCCTTTATCAGATATGTCTTCTGAAAGTATTTTCTCCCTGTCTGTGTCTGGACTTCTGATTCTCTTGAGATTATCTTTCACAGAGCAGAAGCTTTTAATTTTAACCAAGTCCAGCTTATCAATTATCTTTTTCATGGATCATGTCTTTGGTGTTGTATTGAAAAAGTCATCACAACAGCCAAGGTCATCTAGGTTTTCTCCCCTGTTTCCTCTAGGAATTTTATATTTTTGCATATTATATTTAGGTCTATGATCCATTTTGAGCTAATTTTTGTGAGAGGTATAAGGTCTGTATCTAGATTCCTGTTTTTGCATGTGGATGTCCATTTGTTCCAGCACCATATATTGAAAAGACTGTCTTTGCCCCATCATATTGCCTTTATTCCTTTGTCAAAGATCAGTTGACTGTATTTATGTGGGTCTATTTCTGGGCTGTCTATTCTGTTCCATTGATCTATTTGTTTATTCTTTCACCAATACCATACCATCTTGATTACTGAAGCTTTATAGTGAGTCTTAAAGTTGGGTAGTGTCAGTCCTCCAACTTTGTTCTTCTCCTTCAATATTGTGTTGGCTATTCTGGCACACATATATTTTTAATTAAAAGTATTTATTTCTCTTAGCCCTCCCAACATTCACGTTGAAGGACTTAGACAGAAATATAGTGACAGATTACAGAGAGACCTAACAGGAGTTTATAGCAACTTATCCTTTAGGTCCCATGATTTCTTTTGTCAATGTAAACCTTTTATTGAGTATAACATCCATCTAGAGAACTGTACAAATTGTAAGTGGCACAGCTTAATGAATTTGCACAAAGTGAACTCATTCATCTAACCAGCATCCTGATCAAAAAATAGAGAACCCCAGAAGCCTCCCGGGCCCCTCCCAGTCACCACCCCCACTAAAGCTAATTACTCTCCTGACTCTGGAAAACCATGGATTAGTTTTGCCTTTTTCTTAACTTCAAGAAATGCAGTTGTACCGTATGTACTCTTATGCTTGCTTCTTGTGTGTCACATTATGTTTGCAAGATTCATCCATGTTGTAACTTGTAGCTGCATAGTTGGTTCATTCTCATTACTGTATAGGATTCCAACTTTTTTACCTCTTCTACTGTTGGTGAGCACTGAGTAGTTTCTAGTTTGGGGCTGTTACAAATAGGGCTGTTATGAACATTTTAATAATCTCTTTTTGTAAGCACACATACACATTTCTGTTGGGAATATGCCTCAGATTGTAATTCCTGGTTCATAGGTATGTTCAGCTTTAGTAAATACTGCCAAACAATTTTACCAACGCACAGTCTCAGAAGCAGTGTATGAGAGTTCTACCTGTTCTATATTCTAGCCAACACTTAACACTGTATTTTTTCCATTTTAGCCATTCTAGTCGGTATCATAGATACTACGTTTAAAGAGAATATCATCAAGAAAATGTACCTTAAAAATTAAAAATAATGTTACTGATTACTATTTGTGGTGGGCCTTAATACTTGATTTTTAAACATGAACTCTCATTTTCTTTTGAGGCAGATTATCAGGGTACAACAAATGGAGAAACACTGTGTCCTACTTCTTTCTAAAGCAACCACGTCTTGAACGTGAGACCTAACGTCTAGGTAAAATCTATATATTTTCAGGATGTTAAATTCTCTCTGAACAGAAAGCAGTGACAGTCAATCTTTATTTTGCAACTGTATGATTTTTGTCCAATTATAATTATATTAATTATTGAAAAATTCTTGAATGACCTAGAGAGAGGTGTTTAATGACATACCCCTTGGTTCTGTCCTAGACTTCAAATTGTTTATCACTTGTATCAGTGTGTTGGTTGAGTACATATGCCAAAGGATAGACCTATCAAAATTGTGGGTTTATCAGTTATCTAATACTGCCTAAAAAAGCACCTCAAATCTTACTGACTTATATTTCTCACAATTCTCTGGGTTAGCTGAGTGGTTCTTTTGTTGGTCTTTCTTGGGCTCACACTGCGTTGGAATTAAGTTGGAGGGTTGACGAGGGCAGGGCTCAGCTGGGACAGCTCAGCCTTTCTCTCCGTGCAGTCTTTCATCCTCAAGGACAATAGCTTGGCTTCCTCACATGGAAGCAGCAATGTTCCAAGAAAGAGAAGGTGAAAGTTGCAAGGTCTCTTGAGGCTTAGGCTCTTCTGCCATATTCTATCAGTCAGAGCAAGTCACAAGGTCAGTCCAGAGTCAAGGGGTGGGGATGGGGAAATAGATTACACTCCTTGATAGGAAAGCTGAAAAATCATGTGGCCATGTTTTACAGTCTACCACAGTGGATGACAATCTAAATATGCTAGCACAATGAGAGCTAAACAGATGATAGCATTTTTGTTAGTATTATAATTATTATGAAAAACCATTGAATTTACATTAAAGAAGCCAGTGGTTTCTTATTTATATTTCCCAGCATTAGTAAAACCTTTAAATGAATATCTGCTCAGTGCCTGGCCCATATATTCATTAAAACTTACTAATATTACCACAAAATCCTAACTAAAATTCCCAGTAGTCAGTTGTCTGAACTCTTCCTTCCTCTAGGCTGGTGGTTCTCAGCTGGAGGCAATTTGGCCCACAGGAGACGTTTAGTAGTGTCTGAAGATGTTTTAGTTGTCACATGGGGGGAATACTACTGGCATCTGGTGGGTGGAGGCCAGAGATGTTGCTAACATCCTGCAATGCACAGAACAGCCCCCACAACAGAGAATTTGCCAGCCCAACATGTCAGTAACGCTGAGGTTGAGAAATCCTGTTCTCAGGCTGTGCTCAGCCGTGTCCTCAGGAAAGAACAGATGTCCTCACCGGGTCAAGGTGCAGCAGTGGTGTCCCGGAGCCGGCGCGTACCAGCTCCTGAGAGCCAATTGTGCTTCTCTCTTCCTACCTCCATTTTCAAGGACATCCTGTTGATAACTTAAAATAGGTCATGATGGGAGTATTTACACCATGGAAATTGGCAAGTGCTACAAATTAGGGCCTTTTTGTCCAGAAAGCTAATTGTTAAACATTTATCACTATATCACGGGTGCAGCCCTTCCCAACAGGAGTAATAGAGCCTGGTGGACTCTAATTTCTGCTCTCCTTGCAGTGTCTCACTTCTTGGGCTAAAGAAGAAGCTCATTAGCAAAGTGCCGCTGGTGACACGGGATGATCAGCAATGTGTTCTCATGCAGCCAGAATGACTTCGTTTCTCCACAGTAAAAGGTAACCTCTACACAGGACAGTATGGATTGCCTAAAGCCCCCACATCACATAAACACACACACACGCACTGATTTCTTACTGATGCAGGACAGTAACTAGGAGCCCTTACGCAGAAGGGCAGCCTTCACCCTTCCCCAGCTCTCCCCCGCAGGATTGCACAGCTGATGCCATTGCTCTATCTGTTTAACGAGTTAACATAATTGAAGTTCAACCCCCAAGTTTATGAAAATTCAGCAAATATAAACAGACACTGTCTCCCAGGTCATGGTATCTTAACTAGGGCAACGGTAAAGAAAATACTGTTGAAAGATTTCTCTTTGCCTTGCGCATTATTGCAAACAACAAAACTCCTTAGGAGAAAATGTTAAAAGTTTACAAAAACTGGTAATTTTGGAAACTTTTCATTGCATAACTTCATACAAAACGAATTAATGAGGAAAGGTTCATAATAAATTAATATATTGAATTCAGTCTAAACTCAATGAGATTACATTAAAATCTCATTTCCTTCTGTTAAAAATTCAATAAAATGGTGCCAATTAAATGAGGCAATTGATAAGAACAAGGAGACTTACTTGATGTTTCATGTATTCTCCCTCATTATTAGGTTTCATTTTTAACAACTTGTTGACAATGATTCTCTGCTGACAGTAGCTCAGCTAGAATCATGAGTCAGCTTTGAAACCAACTTGGAGAAAAAAATAATAATCCTCAAATTGCCATTTAGCACATCTGCCTCTCCAGGTAATTGAATTCTTGTTGAAAATACATCATCGGAGATATATTAGAAATAGCAGGAGAAAGAATTAAATTAGGAGGTGGAAGGCCTAAAAATACAGACTGAAGAACAGCAGGAAGCATAAGATCATTTAGAAAGTTGCTACTTGCTGTAATTTCTATTGCATTTGGAGATTTGTCCCCCGAAGACGAATCCATTCCCATTTTTATTTATGCACCACAGGCTTCAATTTAAAGAGATGTGATGTGTTGCCGGGCCTGCTGATTTTAAGTGTCATATCCTAGGGCTTAGTCTATTGAAACACCCTGGTAATGGATCCAACCACACTTCCAAACAGTCCACCCACCAAGTTTCAGCCGGCCTGGCTCATTACACAAATTCATAAGCATCCTGCATAGGGTCTCAGAGTGTACCAGCAGCTGAGGTGCCAGTAGAAAGTAACATTATTTTGCTAATCTCTAAGCAACTCAGAGGCAGTGTCATGGCAAACATCCTTTAGTTTTTGAGCCTTCCTTCCAGTCTCTTGATATATTGACACAAAGACTCTGTGAGGGAGTCTATGCACTGGATTTTGAGTATGCTTTCTCAACCTTTCCTAACTCCAGGCCCTTTGTAAGCCCAGCCCTAACCAACAAACACACTTATTTTAATAGCTCTTTTAATTAATCCAATTGCAGAGCAACTAAGGAACATGAACCCTCCCAGAATTTTGCTACAGAGGAATTTGCCCAATAAAACTATAAAAGGATAATGGAATATTTTGCAGAGTCTAGCACACAGCTAGACTAGTATTTGTTGACTTGTATATGTCAGGTACCTATGCAATGAACATATTTTAAATGAATAAATGAATAGCCAGTAAGTACTTTATCAGCAAAAGGTACTTTAACAAAAAGTACTTTAACAGCAGAAGGAAGACTTTCCTAAATTAATTTGTTATGAAAGGAGTAGACAGTGGTTCTCACCCGAGAATGACCCTCACCTCTTGCCATTAAATATTTGTCAAGGTCTGGAAACACTGGTATCTAGCAGGTAGGGGCTAGGGATGTTGCCAAAACTCCTTACAATACACAGGAAAGTTCCCCACAACCAAGAATTATTCAGTCCAAAATGTCAATAGTGCCAAGGCTGAGAAACCCTAGGAAAAAGAAATGTAAGGAAAATACTAACGAGGATTGGGGAACATTGATAGATGGATAAAGTGGGACGGCCTTTAGGGGCAACTCATCATCTTCTGTTGAGATTCGTGGAGCAGGAAGACCTGAGCATGTGGAGAAGTACTTCTGGTTATAATGAGATTGCTACAAATCGAAATGTTGAGAGAACGGGATTGTGAGAATGCCACCTCCTTCTTTAACACTCACACTCACAAGACTTTTGTGCACAAATGCAACATGGAAACACTGAGCTGAAGCTGAAATTCACACCTCAGCTGTTTTACTTGTCCAGAGTTGACAGAAAGTGCTCCCAGATTGACAACTGCAACCATTTCCTTTTAAAAATCAGAGCCCTTTTGAATTAGACAAGTAACTCTCTACCACCCCAGCCTGCCACATAGAAGAAAGAAAAGAGAAGAAATGTTTTATATTTTCCTTCTAATTCATTGACCCAATTCTCTTTACTAACTTCAAAAAAGACATGTATGGTTTTGAAAGTCGTAGATCTCAGCATTGCCCAGACTTTGTACAGGAAATCAAGGGGAAATTTAAGATAATCTTTCTTCAGTGTGTTCCCACCTTTTCCAACATCTTATCCCTTCAAATTTCAGATGACATATAATATCACTAGAGTTTCCTAACAAAGGCATTGAATTGTCCTAGCCAGCATCACTCCTATGCTCTGGCCTCCTTCCCCAGGGCCTCTAACAAGAGTTAAGCATTCTCCAGAACATGGCTGAGTGGCCCCAGGTGTTAGAAAGTGTGATGAGAGGAGCTGATGGAGGTTATTACATTACTACTTGCAAGTGTATTTATGTATTAGCAGGTGACTCTGAGATCCTTGAAGGAACCATCAATCATAGTATACCAGGATTGGCATAAGACTGGAGTAAAGATGATAGATATTTAGAGGCAAAACCAGCTTTTGTCAATGTCCAGATAATGCCAAAATAGCCATCCAGCCTCTAGGTAAGACTAGTCCCAGACAAGGTGACAACGGACTTCACATTCCCTCTGCCCTGGCATGTAGGGGCATCACAGAGAGGGGGAGGATGGGATGAACCACAGCACGCTATTAACAATATTTATCTGGAGGCTTTGTGTGTGTGTGTGTGTGTGTGTGTGTGTGTGAGGAAGATTGTCGCTGAGCCAACATCTGTGCCAATCTTTCCTCTGCTTTATGTGAGATGCCACCACAGCATGGCTTCACGACCGGTGCTAGGTCTGCACCCGGGATCCAAACCTGTGAACCTTGGGCCACCAAAGCAGAGTGTGCGAACTTAACCACTACACCACCAAGCCAGCCCTATATGGAGGCTTTTTAAATATAGAAGAGTATATCTCATCTTTTTCTGGCATCTGTAGGTATTGTTAGAGGCCCACAGGGTTTTTTTCTTAAAAAAGTTCTTAAGGAATACATGACTTGGAAACACAAATACAAACAACAGGGCAAAGTCTCTGAAATCAGAACCATCTGTGTGCCAGCTGGTAGAGGCAACTTATTTATGTCCCTGAGGCCAGCAGAAGGGCACACCTCTAATCCACCGTTCTCTTTTTCTTCTTCTCTTTCCTATTTCTCTATCTTTTCCCTTTCTTTCTCTTCTCCTACGCCATTTTTCCTTCTCTATCTTGTTTCTCTGGCTCAGGTCCTCCAGGAACCCGGAAACCCAGTGTGGCCCAAGGCAGAGCCAGCAGCTCCGGGGCTACCGATGCAACAAGAGGAAAGGAAAGTCAGGTGCTTCTACCACTACAAGATGATACGCCGTTGTAATAGTCATCAAGTTTTAATTGAGCACTTAGTCCCTGCCAAAAATGACCAGAATAGGAAGATGAATTAGATACGACCCTGGATGCAAGAACTTTATACTATTGCTGGAAAGAGGAATATAAACACAAGTGGTAAAAACAAAATAAGGACAAATTCAGGGAATAGATGTTTTGGTGGCATTTGAGCTCTACCTTGGAAGATGGAAGGATGTTGTTTGGGCTACAGATTTGTGTTAATAAAGACACCGAGGGGGGCTGGCCTTGTGGCACATAGTGGTTGAGTTCGCATGCTCCACTTTTGTGGCCTAGGGTCCATGGGTTCGGATCCTGGGCACAGAGCTACACACTGCTCATCAAGCCATGCTGAGATGGCATCCCACATACAAAATAGAGGAAGATTGGCATAGATGTTAGCTCAGAGCCAATCTTACCCACCAAAAATAAATAAATAAATAAATAATTAAGACACTGAGGAGTGAAACCTGATTGCAAGATGGAAGGACCTCCACATTACTAAACATGAGGCCGCAGTCTCATAGTGAGGCACGTCACATGTGGGCAGCGTCACATTCGCTATGCTAACTAGAGAAGGTTCGTGGCTCCTAGATCATAGTGACAGATCTCAAGAAGATAGCTCCGAGGAAGTTAAGTGAGCAGTTCTTCAGCAAAGCTGATCTGGGGAGGGAGGAAATAATTGAGTTTCCCTATCTTCACATGTGTATTCTTTACAGGGCCGTCATGCAATATTACATTCCACTTGCCCCCTTCCTTAGGGAAGAACTTTGTGGCTTTCTACTTTCTGAGTGGAATGTTACAGAAGATATTAAGAAATCTTGAAATAGACCTATGATTTTATTAATAATGTTTTTGTTTTAGGATAATATTCCTTGAAATTAAAAATTATGTAACACAAAAAAAAGGGAAGGGGAGACTCAACATTTTTTAGGCCATGACGTCCTTTTGGTAGTCTGGTGAAGCCAATGGAACAATTCTTAGAACAATGTTTATAAATGTGTAGGATAAAACACATGAGATTCACATGAGAACCAATTGCCTGACAATGTAGTTCTACATGAACTCATCCGTGGTCCATGGACCTCAGCTAAACCACTTCCACCTGGAGCCTAAAGCCAAATTGCAAGAGTTAACATCCAGGGTAAAGAATGAAAAGGTGGTGGGAAAGAATGAGTGAGGCAGTTTAGAAGTGGGAGGCCGCTGCTTTTACCCACCAGAACCTATGAAAAGAGGAGGTCCTCCAGTGGGAAGATGGCAACTGATGTCTTAGGCCAGTGTGAGGACTAAACAAAATGAAAGCTCAGAGAACTAAAACAAGCTTAGGACACAAGAAGTGGGCTTTGCTAAATTGGGACATCCCACCTCCCCCCTCTCTGAAGGATGTTGATCTTTCTTTGTCACAGGATTGTTCTTATGCTATAGAACACCCATCTTCAGTGATCAGAGCTAACCATGTGCACAACTTTATTCATTCCTCCTCCTCCCTCACTCCAGAAGCTCTGTGTTTCTGAGAGAATCTTCAATGACTAGCTCACAAATTGCTTCTTGCTGTTATCATCAGGCTCCTTTAGACTCTATATTTGAAAGAAAATACTGTAGGTCCCTCCACATACACCAAGGGAAACTGTGGGGATCTCACTAGTTGGATTTGCAATTGAACACGTAATAAACCTGCAGACTTGCCTCCGGAGTGCCTAACTCTCACCATCACCCCAGTGTATTCCAGGACACGAAGACTGTGTTTTTCTGGCAATATCTGAGACAAGTTTGGTGGCTCTGGGGAGCCACCATTGATTCTGTCTTTGGGAAAACAACTTACCAAGACTTTAAAAATGGCTCCTGAGGAGCAGGGTTAGGATCACTGGGGACTAGATTGAGAACAAACAGCCAGCACCAAAAAGGGACTCGGGAAGGGTGAGAATCTGTCCCCTCAAGATGCGAAAGCTCAGGATGAGATGCATGCAGACTGACTTCTCCCACTGCCACTCAGAACAAATCATAATCAAGAACGCTACCCTGCTCTAAAGACCGGGGTCCAGTCACTCAACAAGAGTGTGCCTTGCTCTAAGGACCTTTCACTTTTATCCCCAGCTCAGTGCAGTGTGCGGACTGTGACCACTCCAGTTACTCAAGTGTTTCTTATTGTAGGAACAAATTGTTAATTGCAATTAATTGTAGCTTCGTGATGCAAGCTACAGATGTCTCTCTCTCTTTTTTTTTACTTTATTATTTTTGTTTGTTGGTTGGTGGGAGGGATATGTTAAAAGATATACACTAAGATGCAAATGATATTTCAAAAACACCAGCAGCTTCTTTCCTAAGATGTTTCTATGGGGAGGAAATGCGAATATGCTACCTTCCTCCTTCTCAGATGATACTTCTAAGCATCATTGGGGAAGCAGACAATGCTGCAAACCACGAAGAGTGCATTCAATTTGGCAACCCACAATTTGAACAGGAGATTCATTGGGAAATCAGTCAGCCAACATCCAAATGGATAGTCAGCATGATAAAGGAAGATTATAAAGTTTAGGGTACAGTGACAGCAAAATAGGCCTAACCTTTTCAACTGTACCTGGGAAAGAGTTGCTAAAGTATCTGTGGAAAACCAAATGTATGTGTACTGTCTATTTGAACAAATTGATATATGGAGCCACAAATCTCCTAACAGCCCAGGAGTGCTCAAATTAGATGCTCTCTCCCTGGTGTTAGGTTGAAGCTATTACATTCATTCTTTGCAGTAATGCTGCTGGATACCGATGATGCCTCCCGGGTCACCCAAGGCATGTATCTTCTTGTAACATTTTGACGATTTCATGTACCTCATAGAAACAGCACGTTAATGAAGATGAGTTTCATTTTGAAAGGTGAAAAGAGACAGGTTTCAGTACAAATTGTGACCCACTAATGGATAACTCAGAACTTTTCTCTGCAGAGCCATTTCCTGACTTGTCAAAAAAAAGAAAAGAAAGAAATTGGACAATGATTCAGCTTGTGATTTAAAATTCAAGAACCTAACAAACGCACTCGGTGGAAAGCCAGCCTTATTACACCCTCCTGACTTTGATAAAGCATTCCTGGTTCAAACAGATGCCTCTGACATTAGACTTGAGGCACTGTTGTCTCTGATAATGAAGGAAGAGAAACACCCAGTGATGTATACACACAGGAACTTCTAAAAAGAAAACTCTAGAACTTTCTATTTCGAGGAAAGTCTTGGTCTTCTAAGAAGCTGGTCTATTCAGCAGACTTGTTGAAATTTTCTTCCCGAATAAAATTTAAAAGGAAGAAGCCACCATTTGTACTTAGACAATATTTTATTGGAGAATTTAATCAGAACTATGATAATGTTCTTGAGACATATGTGCTTAACACAATACTGTGCACTGAATACAATAGGTCCACGGTGTAAGTGAATTATAAAATATTATGCCAGGAAGTGTATATGAGTTAAAAAAAAATAGTACCTAAACAATAAGAACTTTTTAATCTAGTATAATGTAATACACATAGACATTTAGTTGTTTTTCAAAATGGTGAAAAGATTTATTGACACACAAACATAAATTAGTTTTAAGTTTTGCTAGTTTGCTATTTTGTCATTTGGGCTCTCTTCATTTGCCTTTAAATGTATTTTTCTGTATCTCCAGAACATTTTTTATTATGCATTGCTTTTAGCGGCTTTCAGTATTTGTAATAATTGCCGCATATTTTTAAGGTTTAGACATCCTCTTGATAATCTGGTTTGATCATTCATCATTTTCTCTCAACCCACAGCCCATTCTACTTGAATCGGTCTGCTAAAAAGTTTGGACATACTAATCCTCTTGTTCAGTCAGCCACACTTGAGTTCCAACAGTGCCGTGGGGGGAAATATACGTGGAGACCACAGGTGCCCAAACACTATCCATTAAAACCATTCTTAGTAATTGGCTTAATGAAGGCGTTTTGCAATATTTGTGATAAATATTAATTTTATTTACTCTGTTACTCTACAAATCAAAAGAAATGAATTCATTAGACACAGTTCGAAGGTAGGGGTATTTCTGATGGAATTTGAAATTATTAAGGAATCTCAAGGGCATTAAGCCTGAAAATAAAACCATTAGATCTTCTAAACAAATGGAGCCAATATTGGGAGATTATGTGTGTTTGCTGTTTGTCTTTCCCCTACAGCCCCTAAAATTGGAAACACACCACCAAGAGGAAGTAATAACACTGCTGTCAAATATTCAAAGTCCAATTTTTACTCATATTGATTATTTTTAACATTTTGAAATATCATTTTTATACCCCCATCTGAAAGTATTTATAAGACTAGAATTCCAGGGCTGTGTTCACTATAGTATTTTATGAAAGCAATATTTTTCTTAGTTACGTTGAGGGGGAAGGAGTGAAATGGAAAAATATTATGATAGGGATAATTTTCTAGTCACCTTCCAAATTAACACTCCATATTCTGGTCCTAACTCTCACTAGTTGGAAACATGAATTTTACTGTAGGATTATCAGCTGGTAAATAGAATATAGGAGAAAAAATTCTTCTTCAGACGATTCCAATTATTTGAGTTTTTACCTTGTCTCTCTTGATTTCCACATTTTTTCTCATCTCTGAACTCAGAAAATGAGATATCATCTTTTTAAAAGAGAAAACCTAAAATCATTTCTAAATTCCTTGAAACTCTGGGTTAATTCATTTCTGAAACAGATCAATGCCCATCAACGTTGTTGGCTCCATCACACCCAGTCACTCTTGATGATAAAGTAGAAGGGACGATGCACTTGGTCAGCTGCCCCTTGAGAGAGAGACATGCTATCTTAACAGCATTCATTCCAAATCTACAGTGTATGTCATGGTTGTTTGGCCAGAAATGCTCTTCTATATCTGTGCTTCTAATATCGCTCAGGAAGATGTCAACAAAATACAGTGTTTGAATGATATCACGGGATCACAGCAAGAGGCTCTCAGTTTGCCTGAAAGTTGGTTTGCCATTTTCTTACCATTGTTTATGTTCACCTTTATAATGTATAGTGTTTGTGATGACTAGGGACCTGTTTAAAACAAAAATTCACTAGTTTTCTATTCATAATACTAAATTTTGGCCCTATAGTTTCTAGAGTCCCTTGCTTCAATTCAAACATACTGTAGGTATTTCAACAGGATTGCATAGCCATGAATCATTTTTCTAGTTCATTCCACAAATAAATGTTACCTATCAACATGGTAGATGGACAAGCACTATGCTGGGTGCTAGGCACACGACACACCAACAGATAAATGAAATAAGATGAAAAAAATTCAAAGAATTCAAGTGTGTACTATGGATTTGGCACTAAATGGAGAGTGATGAGTCCATTTCAGTTAATTCTACTCTCCTCTGAAAATGTTAGAGTTTACGAAAAGTTACAAAATGTTATTTCTATAATATTTTTAGGAATTATGTTTAATATTAATTCTATGTCTATTAAAAACACTGAAGAAATCTTGAATCATGTTATTCCAGTAAATTATATTAATAATATTTATAGTGGCTCATACATTATTAAGTATTCTTTGTGTATTAAGATGGCAACCTACTAAAGACCTAATTTTCCCATCAAATTTTGGGAAAACATTGATAGTACATTGAGCCCATTCAAGAAGCATCGCCGACTCATCTTTCATCTCTGGGCAAATGATTCATTTTCCTGAAGCTATTTGGGCCAATATCTATTGTTACTTTCTATACCTTATTGATATTAGAGCCATTTGAGTCTATCCATGGCTCCAACAAACACCGTTTAAGCTAATAGTGCCATTCATTAGAATTAAGAAGATTTTCAACATCAAAGTCAAAAGCCAATCTTGGGATATTTCCTCCTCTCACAAAGAATCTATCTAGTTCTGACCTTTGAAGTGCACTATAATTATCGGGTGGGAATGTAAACTGACTCTTGACACGAAACAAAAACATTACTGGTGGATTTCAAAACACATTTCCCAATTCCTTCATCAGTGGCTCATCTAGTCAGTGTAGTAAAGCAGGAAAGATGAGTTCACAGATAAGACTAGATTATAGAAAAGAGAGTCTAGCTTAAGCTTGTTTTATTACTGAAATAAGTCATTTTTAAATTACCTTGTCACTTAAATTTGGTTTCCTTTTTCTCAATTTGCAACATGAATTATCATATTTTAATCCTCAAAATATTGAACCGAGAGTCATGCCAAGGCAAAATTATGCTTAAAACACTACCTTTTTTTATGGGTAGCTGTTAGACTTGTCTCAAATAAATAACTCTTCTAGCATATTAATATATAATGAAGAAAGTATGAGTAGTTCTTAATACATAGTCAAAGGAACTGCTGTCAGCTAAAGAAGCTGCGGTTTATGCATGTCTGGGAATGAGTAGTCCAACCAAAAAACCAATATTCACTTGCAGGAATGTTTGGTTAACAACATATAACCAAGCTTTACAATGTCAAACAAAGCAATCTTTGAAAGTTACTTAGTGATAGGGGATAAAAATAAACCATTGAATAACAGAGCTAATGCTAAAATCATTAGAAACCACTATGTTTTAAAATATCATAGACAGAAACTCTTCTAAAAAACTCAGTAGTCTGAGTTCCCCACTCCCTTGCTGAACAGAGCGTGTGTTCCTACGTGCTCAAGGTAAAAATATCTTCAGTCAGTGGTTCAAAGACTCTCAAAAGCATTAAAACGTTGACCCTCATGGTATCCCAGGTGGTAACACCAAAAATCTCTATTTGCAGATAGAGAAAATAGAATACAGATGTAGAATATAGATAGAGAAAATAGAGATAAACGAATAAAACCCCAAGCATTTATGCCAATGCTTTTCACTGCAGCCCTGGCCTCCACTTGTTTCTTATTACAAAGGAATCCAGATTCTTTAAATAACATAATCTTTTAGATAGAGAAACCACCAAAGAATTAAACCAGCAGTGGGTCTTTGTTTTCCTGAGTGCATTTCTCTAACGTGGTCGTAATTGCCTCCTTCAAGGCCTTCTTTACAAGCTTTGTGGATTATTTTTAACAATACCTTTTCTTGACCTTTCTGTCTTACTATAAATTTTAAGACTTCCTTATTTAATTAGCATGGAGTACTGTCTGGGCATTGGGATTTTTTTTTTAAGGCTCCTCGGGTGATTTCATGTGCTACAAACTTTGAAAACAACCGTCCTACACTATACTTTTTGTAGAAAAATAAAAGTATACTGAAGTCCGAATTTTTCAGATAATTGTCTTAAATCTTTATTTCACAGAGCAATATAATATTTGGGCCTCACATAAACAAATTAATAGGTAGGATATATGGTTTCCATAAGATATTCATATCATTTCTTTATAGTTGAACAATATACGTTGACAGATCACGTCTAAATGACAAAACTCCAACATTGTGAGGTGAGATCATCAATGTTCTTTGAAACTCAAATGGGAACACACTCTTTCTAGAATTAACTAATGTTATCTTTATGCCTTGGGTCAACTTTCCCATACCACCCCCTGCCAACTCTCCACCCTATACCTACTCCCTTCTTTTGCATCTAAAAGGCAGGTGACCTTTAAGTCTTTGCTAGATAAAAATCTCTTCACAGGTAACTCACAGGCTCGCAAAGCAGCTGGTTGCATTAGCGATAACTCTAGTCATTACAATGCTCCATCTTCTTCTAAAGGGCAAATGCCTCCCAGCATATTTCATTCATGCTGTCAGTTCTGCCTAGTGGAGTAAAAGCAAACCAAGTGTACTCAGTCTCCCACTAAGACCCTTTTAGAGTGTGACACAATTTTAGCATACTTTCTTTCCCATTGTTCTTCCCTTTTTATGGAAAGAGAGATTGAAGATGGATGCCATCAACAACAATGCCTGGCTAGAATCTAATTACACATTCTTTCAATCATTCAGCATTCCGGTTATTTACTTCTACATTAAAACAACCCCAAACATTAGTGATTTTAAAAAGCAATTTATTATTTTTATTTTACAGTTGTGTGGTCTGACCGGCCATATCTGCAGTTGTTGATTAAGGTCTTCCAAGTGGTTGCAAGTTAGATAGCAGCTACAGTCACGTGAAGGCTCAAGTGGGATGTACATCCAGTGTAGCTTCTTTACTCACCTCACTGATCCTCGTCCTCTCTCTCTCTCTCTCCACCTGCCTTCTCAATCCCTAAGAGAATTACCACTTGGCATGAACTCTACATCATTTGATGGTCCCCAGGTTGTCACACATCTAACATGGCAGTTGACTCTAAGAATCAGGAAACAGAAGCTGTGAGGGCACTTAATGGCTATGCTCAGATCTGGCACAATGTTGTTGTGGCCATTTTTATTTTATTGGTCAAAGCAGTCACCATACCTGTCCATATTGAAGGGAGTGGGGAGGTTGACTCCATTTCCTGATCACATTACAGAAGAGCACGTGGAATGGAAGATATTGCTTTGATCACCCTTGGAAAATATAGTCTGCCACATTCAGCAAAGCTTTGATGAGTGTTCTTTATGCCCTAGGCACCAAGCTACTTTCTAATGATTAAAATACAAGTAAATCATGGTCCCTGTAAGTTAACAATTTTGGCAGCTGAGTCACATACTGCCTCCATCCTCTACGTCTTATTCACAGAACTGCTGTCAAGCTACAACATGATATTTACAATAAAGTTTTTTAAACTATGGTCACAATTTTGCTTCTGTTCTCACCCTCTTATTCTAACTTGAAATATCATTCTATTATCTACTTCTGTTATCTACTTCTTTGACTCCATCATCTAAGAAGCATACCTTCTATATTTTATATAAATCATTCATTTGTTGATTTAACCTATGTTTATTGAGTACCTTCAATAGTCAAAGCATTGATAAAAATATACACATTGAATGGAAATGACCAATGACTTAACACTTTGTCTTGCTACTCGACACCTCCCAAAGGCTAGTATTGATTCATCAACACATCCCGAATACAGCTGTTCAGAGGGCTGAAACCTCTGTAAATGTACAATCTGCTAGCCCATATTTCCACAACTAGTCCACAAGGAAAGCATATCAGACTTCCTCAGATGCCGTATTTGCCATATTTGATCTATTGGAGCAGTATCTCATAAAAAAACCCCAAAATTTGGTTTAATGACAATGCAAGCTCAAATGGAGTCCAGTTGATCACTGCTTTCTATTTTAGTTTCATGCATAATATATGTTTTATGAATTTTTATATTTTATAATCTCTTCAAGATTAACAACTTATTTGATTTCATTTGATTTTCAAAAGCACCGAAACCTGTGTACCAAGAGTCTAGGATTGGAATGTTTTCATTAATCAAAAACTCTTAATTGAAAACTATTTATCAGATAAGGATTACTGGTTTCAGAAGAACTAAAATTTAATTAACATACTCAATTGAACATAAATCATTGGCCTTGAACTAGAATTTCATTACTTTGTCTTAAGTTACTGTCTAAATATTGTTTTGTCCTAAGTCATAATTAATAGCAACACTGATTACCATACAATAGCTATGCCATCTACAAAGAGTTCTAACTGATACAAATTAATAGACAAAAGGGAATTTTCTATGAGACTACTTCTCCTATATAATGGTTTTAATGTTATAATCTCTCACAAAAAAATCTTCTCAGCTAAGTCAAGTACTTTAGCTTTGAAAGCATACAATTTCCAAGATATGGAACTGACTGACACATAAATTTGGTCTCTAATAATCAACTTATTTGATTTTCCAACTTTAATTCTTCATTCCTACAACCACTTCCATAGAGGTAAATTGAAAATAATTTCCAATTTTATTATCACCAGAAACAGTCTAGTTTCGTTCTCCTACTGAATCAGCTGACTCTGTGGTAAAGCTCTGCTGTATTTGGATCTGATACTTTAAGACTATATGAAAGCTCACTAGGATGAGCATTCTTGAAGCTCTCTGTTGTTGGGTCTCTCTTTACTGTGTAATACACGTCTCATCTAGAAAAACAGAATACTACCCAAGTCTGTTTTGCTGCAAGCCTGGATAAAATTATATCTCACAGTCCACTACATCTTTAAATGTTTCTCAAATATTAACTAACTAAAACAATTACATTAAGTAACTTGCTTGAAGGCATTGTATTTTTTTCAGAATTATGTAAGCCCACCACAGACGGTTAAGAATCTTGATCATACCTGATAAACGTTACTATCCATAACATTATAAGTATTCATACTACTTTAATGCATTCTGTGTTTAACATATGGAGAAACTAAGTCACAGAACTTCATAGCCCTATAAAAGAGTAGAGATGAGACATTAATTCCATCAATAAAATTAAAGGCTTTCCAGATTCTACTCATGAGTCCTACCCACCAGACCATAAATTCTACTTTTAAAAATCATTAAATTACCCTTTAGCTCAAGTGACAGAACAGGTCCTTTCAAACCTAGGTGTCTTTGGTTCACGTGCCAAAATGGAAGGATTTGTCATAAAACTACAAAAAGAACTTTGATTAAAGAACCCTTAATGAAGATCTGACATTTAATCTGTTCTTTTATTGGAGAAGATCTTTAAATATTCTCTCCTTATGAATTCATTTCATATTAACTTGGAATAGTACTTGATCATAGGAACGTGACTGTATGCTGGTACTAAAAGAAGATAATTAAGCAATATGTTCTGCCAAGGACATCACCACCCTATAAATCCATCAACCCACTTGGATAGCTAATAATTTCAGTAATGTTGCCATGACATTGTAATGAGAATGTTTCATATCCTGCAGCTCCTTTGTCAATTAGACCTGCTCTACGGTCAAATGCTGGCAGCTTTGTAATAAAATTTTCATATGTTTGTTGTGCCCCTTCTGAGGGGCTTTCCCCCTACATTAAAGTAAAACGCCAACAGGGCTTAGATGTAGATAGGTTCCTAAAATAGTCTCTCATACATTAATTACCTTTCTGAACATTCTACCAGCATGCATTGAGAAAAACAATATTGTATGAGCTTGTATAAAGTACCAAAAGCAGATAGTATGCATTATCTACTAATATTAATAGAGATATGCTGAAATAATATACTAAGAAATGGAGACATATTTTAAATGGCAATTTTAAAATAAATAGTTCTATGAAACTGACTTATAGTTGAAGATCTAATGCACTTTTTCTTTTTTCTTTTTCCCTGTGAAGTTTCCAGTTGACTAAAGAAAACCCAAAAGGATAACAATAAGAATTTGGTCTTCTGAATTCCAATCAATAGCAGAAGTGTGTGTGTGGCAGGGGGCGGTAGGGAGGGGAGGCTTTTATCCACATGAAGATAATAGGAAGCCTGTACCACCAAAAACACTTTGGTCAATAAGAAAATGTATTTTCACATTAATAGTATTTTTCATTGACCAAAACAAAAGCAATAGATGTTAATCCGCATTTGTCGCTTTAAATTAGCTTATATATGGAGGAATCTGAGCCTTTAGTAAACCTCTTTGAAAACAGAAAAGACTCTGGACTGGACCAGGAGGTCCTTGGAACCCACAGGGTATAGATGTTTGCCCTCAAAAACATCCATAGAAAATGCTTTTGATTGACTCATATGGGAGTATAGAAAACTGTCTCAAGATTTCCAACATTATACTCAGACTCTTAAAGTCCCAATGGACTGAAGACAAAACACTAGGTCAGAAAATGGTATGTGGGGGCTGGCCCCTTGGCGTACTGGTTAAGTTTGGCGCACCCTGCTTCAGCAGCCCAGATGTTCAAGGGTTCAGTTCCCAGGAGTGGACCTACACCAGTCATCGGTGGTCATGCTGTGGTAGCGACCCACATACAAAATAGAGGAAGATTGCCACAGATGTTATCTCAGGGTAAATCTTCCTCAGCAAGAAAAAACAGGCACTTGGGAAAAAAAATTTAACCGTATTGTATTTTTCAGTAAGAAAAAAAAACAAAGAAAAAGTAATCTGATAAAGGGTTGTTCTCCAAAATATACAAAGAACACTTAAAGGTCAACAATAAGAAAACAAATGACCTGACTAAAAAATGGGTCAAAGATCTTAACAGATACTTCACCAAAGAACACATACAGATGGCAAATAAGCATATGAAAACATGCTCCATGTTATATGTCATATGTCATCTAAATACACATGAAATGCAAATTAAAACAAGATACCAATACATAGCTATTAGAATAGCCCAAATCCAAAACATTGAAAACACTAGATGCTGACAAGGATGTGGAAAAACAGGAACTCCCAAACATTGCTGGTGAGAATGCAAAATGGTGCAGCCACTTTGGAAAACAATTTGGTGGTTTCTTACGAAACTAAACAAACACTTACCATACAATCCAGCAATCATGCTCCTTGGTATTTGCCCAAAGGAGTTAAAAACTTATGTCCACACAAAAAATTGGCACTCAATGTTTATGTCAGCTTTGTTCATAATTGCCAAAACTTGGAAGCAACCAGGATGTCCTTCAGTAGGTGGATGGGTTATTAAACTGTGTTACATCCAGACAGTGGAATATTATTTAGCACTGAAAAGAAATGAGCTATCAAAAAGCTATGAAATGAGCTATGAAAAGACATGGAGTGAATGCATGTTGCTAAGTGAAAGAAGGCAATCTGGAAAGCTACATACTGTATGATTCCAACTACATCACATTGTAGAAAAGGCAAAACTGTGGAGACAAGGAAAAGATCAGTGGTTGCCAGGGATGGGAATGGGGAGACATAAATCGGCAAGAAATGGAATCAAGTTGGGTCTCTACTTAGATTCCTCGCATCGTGTATCACCGTGGACTGACACTGCTCTTACTTCTCCTCCCAAGGGCCTCCAGGTTCCACAAAGACTATTTCTTCTCATCTATGAACTCCCCCTTCCAAACGCGATGCTTTACGGTACAATGACCAATAATATGTCTTGAATGAATATTGGAGAACAGAGATGGAAAATTTCCCAACGTTAGACACTGAAAGAAATTATGAATATATGAAAACTAGTGGAATTGGTTAAAAGCAAAGCTATTAAAAGAAACCAAAACCACTCCTGCCAGAAGAAGTCAATTGTTCTAAATGCTATGTAGAATTTTTCACTTTATTTCGGCAATCATTTATACGATTCATATTAGAAAAAAATTCCCAGAGGCCTTAGAAAGTCACCACTTTTAATAGAGAAAAGTGTTTCCCTGTGAAACATATTACCTCCTGTTAGGACATTTGTCCTTTCATGAAAGATGTATTAGTATTCTTGTTTATTGATCTTATCTCAATACCTCTAAATTGTAAATGAAATTTTTTTTTACCACATTTAACCTGATATTTTGGTTCTTTTTGAACAGGTTTGTATTGGATACTCAGTTTTCTTAGTTTTTATGTAAATTCCTTGTTTTGTATTCAGGAAATGTAGTTCCACCTTCCATTTCTTTTCTCTTAAAATACTTTTCAAAATGATGCCAGCTTCTTTGCACAGTGGGGAAATGTAAAGTTGGGCTCTTAAATTGTTTTTGAATGCCCAAGTTTCCTCTTCCTTTATTTTAACTAAGAAATAAACAAAAATCTTCCACTTAAACTCTTTGACATGATTGATGCTGTCAGTTAACTCTTTATCATGGAATAAAGCCACCTTTAGAAAATGACACCATATAAAATAGATGGTGGGGATGTTTATTCTCTGATATTTTTACCAGACCCCAAAGGAACAAGGAGGAGAACAATGCATGCTTACCTTCCCCCAGGGCAACAGCTGTTTCTCTCAACAAAAGAGAAGGCCTCTGCTCTTGAGCACCTAAACCAACTTAAAATTCGTTCTTGTTCCCATTTTGCTCATGCTCAGCACTCTAACATTTATAAACTTTCCATATGGCAAAGCAGATGAGAATCCCTTTGGGGGTATCTTGCAAATACCAAATGAAATATCATAAGTGATAAAACGTTACAGTTGCCTAATTCTTAACGCTTCAAATGTGTCCCATGTTCTCTCAACTGTGGCCTCGCGTGTGTACTTGCAAAACCATCCTCCTTCCTGTGGAACTGAAATAATTTACAGTTTCTTTCCTGAATTTCAACCCTCAATTTAAGCAGTGCAAACAAAGCATCATATCAACAAAAAAACCAGAAACATTTAACCTGGAAAACAATGAATATTTTCTCTATGGGGTGATAGAACATACAGTAAATCAACACTGTGGGGAAATTTCATCTAAATTTAAGGAAGAGAGGGGAAAAAAATGACCAAGGGTAATTAATTGCCTGTGAACTTGAGAAATAAATCTTAAAATAAATCGCTGAAAATCCATTCAAGTTCTTAATACTTAGGAACCACATTCAAACAAGAAAACACAGGCAAGCATATAAAACCTCTAAATGCAGCCTCTTAAGTTTAAAAACTCTGAAAACAATACATGACAAACATATGGCAAAATTTGAAAGCACATATTACCTGAAAATAAGGGGAGGGGTGTGAAATGCCACAGTAAACGTTCGTGCGGCATTTTACTCGAAACTGCTGTACAGACATGGGGGAGGAGCGTGGCCCTGTGATAAGAACACCCAGTACATTAGAGGAACTCTACAAATTACACTGAATCAAATGAAATGGAATTGTTATATGATCACAGAGTAAAACCCCTTGGCCAATAACTCTAACAAATATTATTTTCCCGTTATAATACAAACATAATGCAAACGTAAGTAAGAAAATACTTATGTTGAAGACAGACTTTCCAGAGCCTCCATAGACTCAAGAGGTTTGCCCTCAAATAACAAACTGTTTTGCAAAGTAGAACAAAAATGCCCCATGACCCTACATAATTTTTTTTAATATTGTCCCTAATGAGCATTGTCTTTCTTTGCAATGAGTTTTCTCACCCAAGGAAAGTGGAAAATTTAGATGATCCAGATGGAAACAGATATTTTGTCTAAATTATCTGAACAGCTGTCTTAAACTTTTGCTTTGCTACGGACACGTAGACTTGGTGTCTATGCACTACAGGCTTTCAAATCATTTACATTATTTTAATCCCTGGTAATAGAAATCATCAGTTCTGCTTTAGAGATTGGGAAATTGGTGCATTTGCTCTTTCATTTAACATATGTTTTTTAAGGTGGAGACATTACTAAATGTGGAGGGTAAAAATATAAATGTGATGCAGTCTCCGCCCAAAAGGAGTTCAGACAAACATATAGATTTCAGCATAAAAACATATAAGCAGTAGTATATTCTAGAACTAAACTAATACTATAGTTATATAGAACTGTAATATGAACTATCACAAATATCTACAGGCACACAGAAGCATGTGCCACAGTCAGAAGAGAGAATACAAGTGCAAGTCCTTGATAAGTTTTAATGGTGCCATGCATAAGTTTAGAGAATTGATGGTCAAACTAGAAAACCACTCATATACTGTAGACACATACCATCCCGTGGTGAAATGGGCTCTGGTCAAAGGCCCATAAACCTTGGGTGAAATAAGCTAGACCACTGTGATATAATAAAAAATATATTTGGGCTTTTTCCCAGTTCTTAGCACAGAGCTTCTAAAATCTTTGGAATTTCCTGAGTGATAGAAGTCCCTTGTTATTTACAATGAGTCCCGTCAACTATACCTGAGTTTACGATAGTGAAGTGACTAATGATGGACCCCTAGATATCTTCAGGAGAGGGGCTGGCTGCCAGAGGAACCAACCATGTGATTAGAGAGCTGGAACTTTCTTCCTCCCATATTGACCTCTGGAGAGGTATAGGGGCTGGGGGTTAAGTTCAACTATCAACTATCAATAGCCAATGATTTAATCAGTCATGCCTACAAAATGAAACCTCCATAAAAATCCCTAAACATAGGCTTCAGAGAACTGGAGTGGTGAACACATCGAGGGGCTGTGACAATGGCATGCCTGAAGACAGCATGGAAGCCCTGCACACACACCCCCCAACATCTCGCCCAGTGCATCTCTCCCATTTAGCTGTTCCTGAGTTGTATCCTTTATAATAAGCAACTGATAGTAAGTAAAGTGTCTCCTGAGTTCTGTGTGTTATTCTAGCAAATTATCAAAGTTTGTGGGGGTATTATATGAACCCCCAAATTTGTAGTTGGCAGGGCAGGAATGTGGGTAGCCCGAACACCGCATTTGTGGTTGGCGTCTGAAGTAGAGGCAGTCTTGTGGGACTGAGCCTTTCCATCTGTGGGGTCTGACACCAATTCCGGGAGTTAGTGTCAGAGTTGAATTGAAATGTTCAACACCCAGCTGGTGTCAGAGAATTAGAGAATTGGTGTGGAAAAGATACCACGTATTTGGTGTCAGGGGAATAAAACCTCTCAACTACATGAACTTTAACAATTCCCCTGCCATTCTAGTGTTGATTCTGCTTTTAGATGTGAGAAATATTCTCAAAAGCTAAAGGTTTCTATGCTAGACTGATTAGCCATTCCTCCTTTGAGATTTAGTATATACCACATTCTACTGAAATTTTCTGTTTATTGGTACATGTCCCGCGCAGGTACATAAATTCCTGGAAGGAAAGAATCATATGCTATTTGTATTTGCCACATAATGGGAAATCAATAAATATTGATTTAATGAAAGGAAGGAAGAAATTTCTGATAGGAGCACTAATGTCTTAGCTCTAAGCAGAGGTAAATCATCATTTGTATAACCCTAACCTCTCCTCTAAAATTGTAATGAAAATTGAGCTCAAGAAGATTGAAATCGAGAAGATTTGGAACGGCACACTAACCCTTCGTACTGGGGCAGGACTATTTACAATATCTGAAAAGGGCATAGAATATCAATTAAATTTACAATATGCTGAAAACACCAAATGCTGATGGGGATGAGGAGCAAATGGAACTCTCATAAATTACTGGTAGGAGTACAAATTGGTATAACCACTTTGGAAAACAGTTCGTCAGTTTCTTATAAAATTTAACATTTAGTTACCATAAAACCCAGTGGTCACACTCCTGGTACTCACCCAAGAGAAATGAAAGCATGTGCATACAGAAATATTTGCATGCAGATATTATAGCAGCTTTATTCACAATAGCCAGGAACTATGGGGGAAAAGTTAAATTTCCATCAGCTGGTGAAGAGATAAACTGTGATACATTCATACAACTGAATTCTACTCAGCAAAATAAAGGAATGAATTACTGATACAATCAACAACATGGATGAATATCAAAAGTACTATGCTAAGTGAAAGAAATCAAGCACAAAAAACTTCATACTGTTAGATCCCATTTATATGCCATTCTGGAAAAGGCAAAACTAAGAACAGAAAGCAGATCAGTAGTTGCCTAGAGCTGGATACCCGGGGAATGGACTGCACACCAAGAGGCACAAGAGAAATTTTAGGGGTGATGGAAAGGTTCTATGTCTTGATTGTGGTGGTGGTGAAGTATTGCATACATTTATCAAAACTCATCAAACTAATCATTTAAGAAAGGTGACTTTTACCATACATAAATTATATCTCAATAAACCCTGACCATAAAAAACTACAATATGCTATTTAATCCTGCCATTAAGTTGGAAAATATTTAAACTAAAACATTGCCCCAAATGTTGGTTTTTTGCCTTTGCTACACGTTTCTAGGACATGGAAGTAGGAATTTCCAACTTAGTGTAATGTCAACCTGAAATAGGAAATTAAAATATTCTTTTTGCTTTATGATTTGCCTTTGATGTTAAGAAGGCTATTGGGGCCGGCACTGTGGCAAAGTGGTTAAGTTTGGCACACTCCACTTTGGCGGCCCAGGTTCGTGGGTTCAGATCCTGGGTGTGGACCTACACCACTCATCAGCCATGCTGTGGTGGCAACCCACATACAAAATAGAGGAAGATTGGAGCAGATTTTAGCTCAGGGCAAATCTTCCTCAGCAAAAAAAAAAGAGAGGGGGTCTATTGTGAAGAGTGGAGGCAATTAAAGTGAATCCCATTTACATTTCTATTACTTGATATTTTATTCTAGCAAATAAAACCAAAATATTCTATCTTTAGATATGACTTCATAATCAACTATGAAAGTAGGTGCATGAGTATCATTATTTAAACCAGCTCCATCCATCCACAAGAAGGAGTAAGTAAAGGAACTCCTGTAAACCCACAGTGAATGTTCAGTGGTCCTGGCCAGAGTCTAACACTACACAGAACCCCCAGAAACCATCATAACCCTTTAGAAGCAATGTATTTAGTTTGATGCAAATTGTGCAGGGTTTCTCTTCTAAAATTATAAATAGCTGTCTTATTAATCTAGAACTATCAGAATTTCTCAACTAATGTTGCCAACACAGACAAGAGAAAAATCTGTATTAGAAGCTGACATGGCCCAAAACCCTTATTTTCACTAAGATACTTCAAATATTCACCTTTAGGACCTCGAAACCAAGTAAAAGAGGTTCTTCTTCAAAATACATTCTGCTTCCAATATTTACATGTTAAAAGAATTCTAAATGGGATATTTTAAATATTAGCTAGTATTACGTTAACCAGCACCAACTTTTTAAATAGGAAGAAGAAAGAAGAGAAAAGGAAGGGAAAGACACAGCAAGAAGGAAATGTTTTGCTCCAAGTGGAGAAATACTGCTGCAGATTACAAATAATAGCCTCAAAGGATGCGTGCTTCTCTGAAAATCTGAACACAGCCTCTCTATATTTCAGAATTAATAAGGAAAGGAGGAACATGGATACCTGAAACCAGTAGTAATGATGTGCCTTACCGTCTTACATCCCTGTCCGTGACAGCTTTTATAAAAGAGTTATTAGTGAGTTAAAATAAGACGATACACTATTCACCTGATTCCTCCCTTTGCCTACACAAAATAGATCGTTCATTTCTTTGAAACCAACTTTCCTTCGCTACCTTCCTATTCCTGCCAATTATATGATTATTTAAAGTGGTGTCATCTCTGACTCTTCCCACCCCCGAATCCCAGTGTGCAATAAGCTGCCCAGCCCTTCTCTAGGAACACTTCGCACAAACCAACTTTATCACATTTCGGCCACACCAATGCTACAGTCTCTCATTTGGCTTCCCCACGTCAAGTTTTGCTTCACTCAGTCCACCTAACTACTGCTTCTAACGCAATCCTCTTTCACAGAAACAATCTGTGCAGGTCACTCTCCTACAGAAAAACCTCCAATGGCTCCCTATTGCCAAAGGTCAAAACTTATTTAACAGGTCAAAACTTACAACACTTCAAAATACAACCCACTGTCTCCCAAATTTTGCCACTATTCACTTAAATTAACCTTCTCTTTCAGACTAGCCTATGCTTCTCTCTAGAACATGCTGTGTTCATTACCCAAATGACCCTTTTGGAAAAGATTTTTTCTGAGACAACGGAAGTACTCGGAACAACTTGGCTCAACTTCTTATTAAGGAATGCCCTTCTCAGTTCTATTCACTATTGGGAACTTCTCATTCCTCAGGTCTGACTTTAAGTCCCAGGCTTGGTTAAACCTGCCCATCCTCCACAGTGCCATCCTCATCCACACCCAGGTTAAAGTCGTTTCCCATCTCAGCCACAGCCTTGTTGATTTTTGCAAGATCCTCATCCTTGGCAAATCCTTTGACGTCTAGGACAAACTTCCTGAGTGTCTTCTTCCAGCAGCCATTCATACACTCCTTGGTGACGTCACCCCAAGCCCAAGCAAGCTTCTTGATGCACTCATAGATGTTGTAATCCTTCCAGAATTGCATAAGTGTCTCCTCAGTGTCTTCCTTAGTTGCAGCAATAGCCTGGACAAAGGTCCTCCTCGGGTAGTAGCCCTTAAAAGCTGCTGTAACTCCTTGATCCATTGGTTGGATCAAAGAATGGTGGTTGGAGGGAGAAACACCACTTTGAAATTGGGATGAAGATCACCAATACAAGAAGGATGTCTGGGAGCGTTATCAACAATAAGGAAAATCTTGAAAGGTATGATATTCTCCAAACAGCACTTCTCCATTTCGCTGGCATAGCAATTCAGGAGGGCATCTAGGAAGAGGAGCTAGGTCATCCATGACTTTAACTTTTGTTCCTATAGTACACTGGCTGTGTGTGCTTACTGAGATGTTTGAAGGCCCTGGGTTCTCACTGTGCCAGATCACAAATGGTTTCAATTTGTAGCCTGCAAAATTGTCCCCAAGCAAGACTGTTATCCTGACCTTAAAAGCCTTGAAACATAACATTGACTTGGCCTCCTGATGGATGAAAGTCCTTTTAGGCATCCATTTCTGGAATAAGGAGGTTCCATCCATGCTGAATCTTTGCTCTGGCAAGTAATTTTCCTCCACAATCAGCTTATCTAGAGTTTCCAAAAATTCTTCAGCTGCCTTTACATCAGCACTCACAGACTCACCACTCATTCATTATGTAATGAATAATGATTCTTGAATCATTTAAACCACTCAGAGCTGGCAGTAAATTCAACATCATAGGCAGGTCCAGCCTTTTCTTTCAACATTGCAAACTTTTCACTGTGGCCATGATTGTCATGGTACTAAGAAGGATATGCTTTTGTGTCTGGTCTTCATTCCAAGTCATTAGGGGTTTCTCCATGACTCATATAGGCCCTTCTCAAATTTTTGTTAGTGTCATTGCCTTCACTGAAGCAGATCTTTGAACAGCTTCCATCACTTTGTTCTTTTTCTTCAAAGCCGTAGCTATGGTGGAATGGGACATGCCTAACTGGAGAGCAATAACCATCACTGATTTCCCACCTTTGTTTGTAGTCGTTAATCACTTTTAATTTTGTTTCCAGATCAATCACTTGACATGGCCTCTTACTGGCAACATTAGCAATAGATTTTGCATACTTAGGGGCCATGATGAACAAAACAACATGAGATTAAGTTAAGCACACGAGAAAATGATGCAATCAACCCAAGAGACATAGTAAACACAAGATGTATGCGGCTGCTGCCAGCATAACACAACATACTGTTTTACAGTAAACTTTTTTATAAGTAGAAAGAGTTCACTCTAAAATAATTATAAAAATTATAGTATAGTAAATACATAAACCCGTAACATAGTCATTTATTATCATTATCAACTATTATGTACTGTACATGATCGAATGTGCTAGACTCTTATACAACCGGCAGTACAGTAGGTTTATTTACACCAGCATCACCACAAACACGTGAGTAATGCATTGCACCACAACGTCATGACAGCTATGACATCACTAGGCAATAGGAAGTTTTCAGATTCCTTATAAACTTAAGGAACCAGCATCACATATGGGGTCCATTGTTGACCTACATGTTGTTATGCAGCACATGACTATAGTATCAAGGGCAGCTCCTACTGGAAATGGAACCACTTTCTCTCTGATTCAGGAAATTTGGTGAAAGGAAGCCCCCTTCTGACTGGAAGAGCAACCAGAGAGGTTCACAAGGCCCAGAGAAATCTGAGCTCTTCTGGAAGCATCCTCTCCTGCTCTTAGTAACACAGAAGTAAGATAGTCCCTAACAAAAGCCAGAAAGACTGGCAGAGCTATCCAGAGAGAGAGTTTTTACTAAAAGTTAGCAGAATATGAAAGGATTCTAATGTAAGTTAAAAAAAACTCTGGTTTAATTATAAGGGACTATTCCAATGGAGTCTGTGCATAAGATTCATGTCAGAGTAAGAATCACATATGTTAAGAACTTACCTAAGAGAAAAAGAATCGCTATGCACCTGTGTGTTTGTTTATTTAAATTTTGCTTTTTATAGATTTTTAGTACATGATTGCTGCCACCAACTAGTTGTGTGACCTTGGCAAGTCACTTCATACCTCTGTGTTTTGATTTCCTCCCAGGCAATAGAGAATGGTGCTAGTTAGGAATGTGACCTTTGGAGCCAGACTGTCTGAGTTTGCATTCTGGTTCTGCCACCTTCTAGCTTTTTGATGATGGAAGATAGATGACCTTCTCCAGGCCTACATTTCTGCCTGTAAAATGGGGATAATAATAACCACCTCGGCAAGTTACAGGAAACAAGTGAGTTAATTTATATAAAACACTGACAGCAGAATATTTAGTGCTATATAAGTGATAATTATATTATTTTCACCTTCAAAATGAGAAGCTTAGGCAGGTTCTGAAAGTTCCCTTTCAGTTCTAAAATTTCAAAATTTGAGGAATTTTAATTACCGATTGAGGTTATTGTGTTTAGCTAATTTGATAAGAAATTATATTTTCAATTTTAATTTAAAAAAATGAGAAAAATATCCATATTTCTATTGGTAAAGAGATTAAAAGTTAGATCTTAAAAAGATTTGTCTTAAGAGGCAGGCCTGGCAGCACAGAGGTCAAGTTCATACATTCTGCTCGGTGGCCCAGGGTTTGCCGGTTCGGATCCCGGGTGCAGACCTACACACCACTTGTCAAGCCATGCTGTGGTAGGCGTCCCACATATAAAGCAGAGGAAGATGGGCATGGATGTTAGCTCAGGGCCAGTCTTCCTCAGTAAAAGGGGAGGATTGGCAGCAGATGTTAGCTCAGGGATAATCTTCCTCAAAAAAAAAAGATGTGCCTTAGTATATAAACCAATAAACACAAAAGAACCACTGCCTGTGTGTGGCAACTTAGCCAAACTGCAGACAAAGGAAATTAAGGAAATAATCAGCCTTGATGGTTGGCCTTAGAAACCTAAAGTTTTGAAAATATCATTACTCTGAAAATGGTCTATTGGACAGACCAGAAGATTTGGTCCCATCCTGCAGAAGAATATTCTCTTTATTATGCATTCACACCTCAGAGAAATGGTTGTAGTTCCATAAGGCTATATAAGCAATGAAAATTAATTCTCTGGATAACCAATAATATAAAGAGTTCATTGGTACATATGAGGTACCACTTATCTCTTTGGCCACCATCACTCTTGTGACATATTAAAATATCTTCAACATGGTTAATTTATTGATTGGATATTTAGTTTGATTAAATATTATTGATGAATTAAAAGCACACTCCAGTAAACTTCTTTCATATGTTATTCTTTCTTTCCCAAGTTATAGCTGTAGCTATAAGCCATGCTCATTGCATTCACGTTCTTTGGCTAAATAGAACTACCAAAATTTTACTAGAGCTAAAACAAGAACAAAATAGGGTATTTGAAAAGAACTGAAAACAATCCAATATTTGCTTTGGCAAAAAAAGATCTTTTTACCCAGAACATTCTATTAGTCCTCAATTCAAAGCCAGCTATGTGTCTTTGGTGTCTTGGCTCCCTTCTCCTCCCCAACCTCCCCCCAGACCCTACTCACCCTCTCCCTGTATACATACACACACTTTTAATGACTTGGCCATAAAAGGAGGCAGAAAAATTAAAATGAAGGTTTGAAATATGTCATCTCAACACTAACAATATGTGTTACTCCAGAGAAAGCCAGGTGGTGGAGACAGACGTGGAGACGGCGCTGCTACCTTTCAAAGTTGAGTTCCATTATCATGGGTGAATCTGAGAGAAGATGCTTCCCACGGCCAAAGAGAACATCAGGAAACCATCAGAGTGTCAGGGAGTGCACGGTGAGCTTCTTGCTGCATTAATCTGTGTCAGTGCCCTTCATTCCCTGTGCACAGAAACATTTAGTAAAGAACAAGAATGAAAGGAAACCATACCAGAGTTTGACGGTCCATTCTGTCATTGGCTCTTCTTTTTGCAATCAGTTCAAAACGGGGTGGGAAACTTGACTTGCTTCTTTTGCAAAATATCAGTATGAAAAAGCAGAGAAAGAAACAGAGTTCACTCCAGGCTCTCAGAAGCGCTGGCAATGGCTGTTGTGGTAAATTACTCTATGGAAAAGGTACACTTTGTGGCTCAGCATTTCTGAAAACAAAGTCCCAGAAAGGTTTCCTCAAGGGAAATCACAGGGGGAGTATGAGTCAATTATAGAGCACAAAAGACAGCAACCTCAAAAATGTTTTTGAGCATCAAAACAAGTGACACAATCGAGTTGTTGAAAGCTTTCAAATCTAGTCCTAATTCTCAAAGATGTAATAGATAAACTGTCCCACGAGATTGATAGGCCTCTACCAATGGTTAAATTAACGACTCCCCAGTGGAGCACAGCATTCTGAAATTAAATGGTAAAAGCTCTCCTCATAGCAAGTGGTCTGTATTGCTAATACAACACTGTCTGTGCCTCTGAGAAATGGCTACTTCACAAACTCCCATGACAGAAATTTCTAAGGGACATGCTCAGATAACCACGAACTCAGCTTATATCAATTCATATCAGTTAGGAAAGGGGGTCTGGCCAAAGAGAAACTGGATAAAGAGTGACAGGATTGGAGGTCATAAAATAGAGTTCTCTTCTCAGACTCTTGGACCAAGAAAAATTCCTCTCTGTTGTGTAGAGATAAAAAGATAATGAGAAGACCAAAAAGCCCCTCTGACTCCCTTGCTTGACGTTGGCTGTTAGATAGCCAGACGCTGCTGGCAAACTGTGATCTGAAAGAAATTACAGGGGCTAGTATTTCACCCATAAATGAAGAAAGAGATTGCCCTACATAAGACAATGATATTGATTAAGGCTCCAGAAGAAATTCCTTATCAAAAGTGTACAAAAATTAGGCTGGCCCCATGGTCTAGTGGTTAAGTTTACGTGCTCTGCTTCAGTCGCGTGGGTTCATGGGTTCAGATCCCGGGCACAGACCTGCACCACTCGTCAGCTGTGCTGTGGCAGCAACCAACATACAAAGTAGAGGAAGACTGGCACAGATGTTAGCTCAGGGCAAATCTTCCTCAAGCAAAAGAGGAAGATTGGCAACAGATGTTGGCTTGGGGTAAATCTTCCCCAGCAAAAAGAAATAAAAGAAAATGAAAAAGATGTATATAAATAAAAGTACAAAAATAAAAGAGAATATATGGGCTCAAGAGAGAAGTCCTGGCAACCAATTTTAGGGAGAATTTTCTATCAAGTAGGTGCATAAATATAAACACAGAGAAGGAAAGAGAATAGAACAAAAGAGGTAGAGAAAAATGTGTTTAAATAATATGGAGAGAAGAAAAATTAGCCAAGGGCAAAGAAAAAAGGGAAACAAGGCAAGTAACAGAGCACTGTGAAAATTATAACACTGAAATGAGAGTGAGTTGCGAAGGCTGGCCAAATACAATGGATACTAATAGAGACAGGAACATTATAGAATTAAGCACAAGGAGGCTGCTTTACCCTTTGAGTCCATAGTTATTTTGGTTGCTAAGGAAGTCATTAAAATGCCCAGGAAGTCAGAAGTCATGCAGCTGCTCATTCTAAATTCTACTTTTATGAGAAAGAGGTAAATGAAAAGAAATTAATCCAGAAGTTATTTAAGGGAACATGTTATAGGAGACACAGCCAAAAACCTGCATCTAAAATATAGGAGAATCACTGGTAATGCTGGAGACCTGAAACATCAAGAAAAGTTTGGATTATCCTCTGTTTACTAAGGCAGAAAAGTGTGTAATATATGTAGTTTTAAAATGTCAATGAAAAATGCTTGGGAAAAAGTACTCAGAGTTAAGATGCAATCAGAAATATAGGTCGTGCCACACGTGTTACAGGCACAACAAACTGTAACTGAGAAACTTGTGTATTCCAGTAAAGTGTTTTTCACTGATAGAATCAAGGTGCCTCTTATACTTAATACGATGTGTGTGTGAGTATAATCAGTTTACATATATCATACCTTATCCTACCATATCATATTACATGCCTATAAAATAGGAGAAAGGCATAAACACAAAGACTTTAAATGACTTAACCAAGAGTTCCCAACTGACAATTGGTGGGCTGGGAACGGTGTACATTAGGAAGGGAAGTGACATGTATTCTGGCACAAGGGATTAAAAATGGTAGGTAATATTAAGGAAAAGTCTTAAGAATATTTATTTATTATCCTGAATTGGAAAATGATACAAAATATCCATAAAAGAGGAGCCGATCCCATAAGGAAGTGCTGTTCCCATGCAGGGCTGTGATGCTTTCAAACTCACCATCAGCAAGGGTTGTGATTTTCCTTCTTTACCTGGTGTTCCCTTGGAGATATTGCCCCTACCCTGTTTTTTTGGCCTGTTCCCAAGGGGAACAGCAGGGCAGGAGGGCAAAACAAGTAGCCACTTCCTCTCTCTCTCTTTCTCTCTTCTTAGCACAGCATTCAGACTCCTGATCACCCACCAGCAATCACAGGCTTTCCATAGCCTCCCTGACTGATTAGAGCCCACTCGCTAAATTACGCATGATGCTCTGTGTAACAATAAATAATGTAGTAATATGCTTATATTCACAAATCTTATACACAAGGTAAATAAGATATTATCAAGAATAGCTTCCCAAATCCATGATATCACAAGTTCCATCAGCATTTTCCTTGTTATTAGTTGTTTCCAATGTTCTTTCCATCATGACAATGAGGTTTGGTGATAGTATTGATGAGGATTATTTTGGGCTGGTTACTTTTGAAAGCTGCAGACAGGAAGGAAACTTTGAAGGGTGGAATTTGCTTGCCCGTTGATGAGAGACATTTGCATGTGTGAAGGAAGTCTCCATCTGTGGGGGTGTCTCCCTCTCTGCACCAGGAGGAAGGGGGGATGACCTTATCTCTAGAAACTCTGAATGGGGAAGCATAGGACATCCTGGCTTAATCCAATCTGATTCTTACCTAAAGTTATAGGACCACCCAATAACCAGACCCCACCTGCACTGATACCATTTTAATGACTTTTTTTACATATCCTTTCCTTTGTCCTGTAAAGAGATAACTCACATACCTATGCCTTAAATTTAGCCCTACCCTCAACCCATGCAGCAGCTCTTTACTGCCCATGGGTCCTGTCCCCATGCTATTCCACACTATTCTCTAAATAAAAGAGCACTACTGCAAGACCTTGAGAGTCCAAGAAATCTTTCTTTCGACTCCTCAGCTCACCGACCCCATATCAGTATTAGCATTCATGTTGCTATTCCCATTAGAATTCTCTTATAGTGACCAAAGCCAGGGTTTTAGCATCAGACATATCTGTGCAAATCCAGATCTGATGCTTTTTAGCTGTGTGGCCTTGAGCAAGTTATTTAATCTCTTAATTCTTAATCAATTTTCTCATAAGAGTTAGTCTCTTATTTTCTTCTTCCCCATTACCTTTTATTTGGATGGAATCTTCTAAATCATGCAATGAAAGAGCCACTGGGTTACTCTTGTGGGATTTTCAGCAGTGTCTCCCCAGTGCAAGATAAACTGCTTCAGCGGCTAGGATACTTGGTAAGGTAAGATGAAAGTTGCTTAAAAGAAAGTTGTACAAAAAACCCCATCGTGGAAAAACAAGCCCAGGGAAGCAGCTGCTAATTAGCAAGCAAGCAGTGCCATGATGTATTGTGAGTGTCAAAAACGAAGTAGCAAAGTCAGGACTATTTTTCCTGTGGAGATAGCCAGCCTTCAGGAAGGGCCATGTTTCCCAGTAATTTAATCTGAAAGATATAAATCATGACTGAAAAGCTTCCTGCATCAGTAATGGAGAGAAATACCTGCATTCTAGCAAAGTTTCCATGATAAAAGACAGGTTTGCATACACATGAGATAGGGAAAACTATTATCAATCAAAGACACCCCCCCTCAATACCTGTTTGAAGTGATATTGGAGGTCAGCTAAGGCCAAAGAAAAAGAGAGCCCTGGATTGTCTCTGTAATTTTAAGGAGCTCATCACTAGAAATTCTGTTTTACAAAGTTTCAGCTGTATGTGATTTTGAAATATTAATGATTTCATGCCTGCCAGACAAAGCAAGAGAAAAGATGTCAAAAATCCAAGCCAGATATAACTGTATCATCAGCATAAAAATGGAGGCTGACATCATAATGATGAAAAATCAGTCCAGGGCAAAAGTATGCAAACTAAAATAATGGCCAAACGCAGAATCACATGGTGCTTTGGAAGAATACAACTGGCAATTGATGAAAACAGGGGGCTATATACCATCTGAGAGCCAGAAAATTAGGAGTTCACAGAGCATAAAGTCAGGAGCCCCAGAATGGTCCTTTGCTCTGCAAATAATGTGCAATACTCATCCAAGTTCACTTTCTAAATCAGGATGATCTGTCATTTCTCTGTGTTGCAGCCTGTAGGGCTATAGAAGTTTAACTGTATTACCCAACCAATGACCATCTGGGGCTATTTGAGCATAAAGTAAATTTTGGCCCCAGCTCACCTTTGCTGCAACATCATTCAAGACCAGTGAAGTCTTGAGAACATGTGAAGTCCCATCACGCTTTCAAGGACTAGTCACTGAGCATCTGTTATGTCTAGACAATTGAGCTAAGTTTTATGGAGAAATAAAAAGCTTAAATTGTCAGCAACCACTAGACTACCAGAGTCTTACTAACAGTTACTTTCCAGAGAGCCCAGATCATATTTGATTAAATCTCTGTAATCATCAGAATCTATTCCCTGGTAAAATCTCAATTAAGATTAAATAGGGAATGAAGAAATGTAGGAAGGGAAGGAATGGTGAGTGGATCAAAGGGAAGAAATAAGAGGCACCCCTACCCTGACCTCTAAGATCAAGAAGTACACACATCAATCCTAGCAGGCATGCTGAATTTGTCAGGGCAATGCTCACGAGCTGCTATAACAAACAACCCCAAAATTTCAGTGACTTAACACAATACAAGTTCATGTCTTTTCCATGTAGAGTTGTGGTCTCCTCAGTGGCTCTCTTCCAAGTGGTGACTCAGAGATCTGAGCTGCTTCCATGTTATAACTACGTCACCACAGAAGGAAAAGAGAGTGGTATTTTATGGTCAATCCCGAAAGTGGCATACTTCAATTCTACCTACATACCATTGGCCAGAACACAGTCATATGCTCCCAAATTAACCATCAGGGAGAATGAGAAATGTAGTCTTTGCATGTTTCCAAGAAGAAGAAACAAATTACATAGCATCTAGTCTCTGTCATACCTGTTACAAAGCAGCATATGATCCAAATGAGCAGACAGGGAAGGCTGCATGAAAAGCATGGGATTGAGTAGGAGGAAGACAGGCATTTCAGGCGGAGGGAACCATATGATCAAAAACTTGCAGGAGATGTGTGCAGAGGGTGCTTAAGGACAAAAAATTAGACTGGCATGACTGAAGCAGAGTTTTTGAGTAACTGAATGAGAGAAAAAAATCAGATAAGTAAATTAGAAAGTTTGGAGAGGCTAGTTAATGCCAACCAAGGAGCTTTGACTTTTCCCTTTGGGTTATAAACATTTTTGTTCAGAGCTCCTAGCTATGAACAGTGAAGAGTATGAAGGGTATGCATGGTCACTTGAAGATAAGAAATCACTGGCAGCAAGGGAATCATCAGGCCACTTTCACAAGAACTGGTACTAAAAACAAAACAGGCGCAAATGGAATCACTCATGGGAAGCCCCATGTCACCAAACCGAGACTTAATTACAGTTTTGGCTTCCCAGAAATGGAATCTTAAACCTGTCTATCAGGAATCACCTGATCAGCGCTGGTTGGGTCATCTGCCTGATAGACCCCTGCCCTCCCCTAATGGAAAGTAGCTTTTGCAATAACCAACTCACTTTTCTGCTTAGTGTAATTTCCTTGTTCCTACTCTCTTTTGCCTATAAAAATCTTTCATTTTGTACAGCTCCTCAGATTGACTGGATGCTGCCTGATTCGAATCAATTTTTGCTCAAACACTTAAAGTTAGTAATATGTCTCAGTGTATCTTTAACACTGGGTGCTAGTCCTCATTCCAATACGTAACTATGTGTGAATTTGGACAAGTCCATGAAATCCTATGAGTGTCACTTTATTCACCTGTCAAATGAGGAAAATATTGCTATTGTGTAAGAAAGCTGAGTGGATCAATTTCTAAAACATGAGAGAGAAGAGTAAAGCAACACCAAAACACATGCAATCATGGCGGGGCAGCAGTCGTTCAAAAATGCAGTATCAAGAATGGCGCAATGGAAATGGAAACCAGGGGAGGGCACAAAGGATACGTTAACAAGATTTGTGAACACAAAGATATGGCAGATACAGAGTAGAAAGGAACCCAAAGTTAAATTTTTGAGTCTAGGTAACTGAGAAATTAATGGTATCACTGACAGAAGCAGGGTCATTGGGTGGGGTCCCATTTAATGGGGAGGAGAGAGTGAGAGCAACTGTCGTTCAGGAAGTGACTGTCACTTAAAATCAATTTAGGATCAAATCACATAGAAGGAGGGAAAACGTAAGGAAGTAAACCTTGCAATCCCTTCAGAAGTTTGGATTACTCCAATCTAAATTTAAGTTAATTATAGATAAATTTTTAGTATCTGGATTTATTTATCCCCTTCTTTGCTAAACACACACAAGAATTTAAAAATCTAAGTGAATATCAGCAATCAAAGAAAAAATGGTTTACAATTGAAAGGAATAGTAGCGGTCCAAATTCACTTGAGAAGCAGAAAATCAAATGACTCCTCAGGCGTTTCCCCCAGCACAACATTTCTGTTTACCTCATTAGCTCAAATGTGCACAGCACAGTCCATAGTCCAGTCTTTGAAGCTTGGTAGAACCCACGAGACTCGCAGATCCCCGTTTTTCCACCACCTCCCAATGCCACCCACCTTCCTTGGATTCTTTCCAGTTCGGGTGGGTCCAGGCCTGCAGTTTCTCCACTTTCTCTGACTGTTTGCTTTATTCCCTTTACTCCTAACACGCTCCAGGGCTGGGGGGAGTTGCCCACACAGAGGGAGCCTCATTATGCATGGTGGGGTCTCCAGGACGGAGCAGCATCCCCGGGGCAGGAGAGACAGACCTCTCTATCTTGAAGTCATTGGTTCCTAGAAATTCCAGTTAACTACAGAGCTGGGGGCTCTGGTCTGAAGTGCAGGGATGAAAATATAACCAAAAGGAAAAACAAGGCAAGGTAAACGAACTGAAAAAAAGAAAATTTCACACAATTTTATGAACTCTTGTTAAACATCCAGATTCCAAAACAATCAACAAAAAGAAACTTTTTCACAGCTATTTGAGCCCCAGGCTAATTTCCTAACTCAACACCGTGATGGAATTAAGTTAGTGAAAGCTACAACGGAAAAGCAAAGTACGATGTAAACTGATCTCTTGCACTGCGGCTAATTTATCTCCCAAGACATTTGCAAAACTTCCCTTTTCACTGACTCCAAATATCTTCTCTATGGGTGTTTAGTACCAAACTGTGAAATGGCTTTGTAGGTATGAAAATCAACTACTAATCTCAGAAGAGTGAAAGCAACGTATTAACGTAACACACGGCCTGGTCGGTATAGCCACTTCCCTTCTCTATATTGTAGGCACAATATGGAAAAGGAACAGATGCCCTAGAAAAGCATATATTCAAATGGGAGGCTCACTCAGCCTTCCTTTCAGCTTCCTCTGTGTGAAGTATTTGCTGGATACGTATGCCCTGGCATATACCCAAAAAGGAGTCAGGTGGAACCGTGGAGTATGCCGCGCAGGCCCAGCCAAGAGCCAGAAGTGGGGCAGGGACAACTATTCGTCGTGGTCCAGAGGAGACAAAAACAGAGTGGGTGCATCCAAGTTTGGCCACGTGAAAGTCAAAGAAATAAATCAAAGACCAGCACCAAGTCCAGAGGCAGGGATGTTGCTGCAAATGGCAGGTGAATCCAAGGCTGAGGGCCAGTACAAACGGGAGCAGAACAAGAGGAGGTTAGAAACTAAGTGAAGGGGGCCCTGAGCAGTGGCTGAGAACATCGTTGTCACTTCCTCTGCTTGCCTTCATTTTTCAGAGGGCTCAGGGCAGACATGTTGGGAACGTCTGTCTGCAGCTCCATGGCCAGCCTGTCCCCCACTGCGTTATCATTTTACCTACTGGAACCCCTCAAAACTCATGTAATCTAGGACACTGCTCAGTCAATAAAATGTTTACAAGGGACTCATCAAAGAGAGCATCTCTACAATGTATTACATCCCAAGGGAATCTAGACACACAGAATATCGTAACACTTGGGCATTTGGCTCAAGGATAGGGAAACTTTTCTATCAAGGATCAGATGGCAGATATTTTAGGCTTTCTGGGTCAAGAGGAAAAACCAAAACCATTATATAGATACTAACATAAGAAGAGATAAAACAAATTTCCAGAAAGCTTTTTTTGACAAAATTCAAAATACAGCATAATCATTCAGCATAATGTTTTATAATATAGGTCTACAAATGAGATAAATGGAATTCTTTGGGAGGGCAATAATATTTCACTTAATCGAGGTTCAAAGTTAGCTCCCTAAGTTAAAAATGATTAAAGAAGAGAATTTAGGTGATTCAAACAAACTTTAGTTAACACATCATGAAGTGGATAGACTTCACTTGGAGAACGGCAAAATGAGGTGAAAGGCAGGAATATTTTACTGGATAATGAGTAAAGAACAAGGAAGAGAAAAAGAAAATATCTGATCACTTGGGGCCACATAGTCAACTTTGTTTTAGGTGAGAAGGAACAAGGAAATAAGCAGAGAGCCCAAGTTGGCTTGGCATTTGGGGAGTGGCCAACTGGATATACCGAATTTCTGATCAAGTGGAGCATTTAAAGGGACGTGAAAGTTATCTAAGTTTAGGTTTGTTAACCTGGTACCCTGGGCAAGAGTGGCCCCATCTTAGGCCTAGAAAATTAGTTCAACACCTATAATCAAATAAATCACCAATGTTCATCTGTAAAAGCCATCCTAAGGCTGCATCACCGCACAAAAGTAGGTAGTGGCTAGATTTGGCTCATAGACTATCATTTGCCAATTCCTGATTTAGACTAATCTGCCTATTTTGTAAATAAGGAATCTGAATCCCAGAGATTTAGGTATTGCTCAAAGTCACAGAACCTGTAGAAACAGGACAAGCATCTAATCTCATCTAACCAATTATGGGTCCCCACTCTAGGACAATTCTGTCAATATTAAAGTTTCAGAGGGACTGTGATGGTTAATTTTATGTGTCAACGTGGCTGGGTCACAGTGCCCACATATGTGACCAAACATTGTTCTGGATGTTTCTCTGAGAATGTTTTTTGGATGAGATTAACATTTAAATCAGTGGACTTTGAGATTGCCCTCCACAATGTGGGTGGGCCCCATCCAATCAGCTGATGGCCTAAATAGAACAGACTGACCTCCCCCAAGCTAGAAGGACTTCTGCCAGCAGATGGGCTTCAGACTTGAACAGCAACATCAGTTCTTTCCTGGGAACCAGACTGCTGGCCTACCCTACAGATTTTCAACTTGCCAGCCTCCATAATTGCATGAGCAAATTACTTAAAAGAAATCTCTCTATATATATATTTACACATCATATTGGTTCCATTTCTCTAGAGAACTCTGAGAAATACATTGACCAAATTCTTCATGTCATGGATAAGGCTGTGAAAAGATAACCTAAACACACCACACACACACACACACACACACACAAACTTATGCCAATTCTGTGACAAAAACTACATGAAGAAACAACTAAATATATTATAATCCATAATATTCAATATTTTTTATCCATATTTATTAATTGTCTACCAGACAGAATGTTGAGGATACAAGAGTGAATAAGCCAGGTCCAGCCCTGCCCTCTCATTGCTTATTTTCTAGTTGGAGGAACAAAGCAAAAAGAAAAAATAAGTATTGAATAGACCAATAATAAGTAAAAATTTGCAAAAATTGCTACGTAGAAAACGAAAAGAGTATTGACAGAGAACAGTAGTGGAGACCAGGAAAGACCTCCCAGAAGCTCAGGGCTGAAGAGTGAGGAGTTCTCCATTAAAATTCCAGGAGGGGGCAAAGAGGAAGCTAAAGAAACAGCACAGACCAAACAACCCGGAAATACAAGAGAGCTGGGACTCTTCACAGAGTTGGCAGATCAGTGAAGGTCAGAAGGACAGTACAAGATGACATTCTAAGCAGAGAACAGAAATTTGGTTCCAAAGTTGGTGGTGGGGTAGGTAAACATAGCGTTGTCCCTTTGTCTCCACTCACCAGTGTCAGATTGCCCCTAAAAATGGATTGGAAGAAAAATTTCCTATTCAAATTGACCCAAAGTGGACAGGTTCCTGGGGAAAAGCATTCCTCACATTCTACCCCAACTGCAAGCAGGGCCTTTACAATCCCTGTGTTCAGGTCTCCCTACCTAACTATCCACACCGTGAATCCACAGAGATAACTATCAAAATGTCAGCTACACTTCAACTGGAAGGGTCAGGATCAGAATAAACTATGATAGGTTTTTAGGGAATTGTGCAAAGTCAACTCTTTGTATTTAGCACCTCAGTGCCCAGCCTATAGAAAATGCTCAACAAATTTTGTAGGATGTTATTAAGGGTTATTATATATAACTTAGTGTTATTAAGAGTGTGATATGATTTATAATAAGAAATATACATTTGGTCTTCTTCTCCATTTCTGTCACGAGCTTCTGAAATCCTTGGAATCTCCTAGGTGAGGAGAAGAACAAAGGCGTCTCTTGTTATGGTAATAAGGTGACTTCTGGATGCCCCTAAGGAGGAGGGCTGGATCCCAGGAGAACCAACCACGTGATTAGAGGATTGGAACTTTCAGTCCCAACCCACTGACCTCCAGAGGTTGGAGTGCCTGGAGGTTGAATCAATCAGCAAAGGCCAATGATTTAATCAATCATGCATATGTAATGAAGCCCCCATAAAAACTCAAAAGGAGAGGGTTCCAAGAGCTTCCAGCCTGGTGAAATCTTAAAGATTCTGGGAGAATGGCATGCTCAAAGAGCAAGGAAGCTCTGAGTCCTTTCCTTGCACTCCTAGGCATCTTTTCCATCTGGCTGTTCCTGAGTTATATCCTTTGCAATACATTGGTAATCTAGTGAGTAAACTGGTTTCCTGAGTTCTATGAGTCACTCTAGCAAATTAGTTGAACCCAAGGAGGGGGTCATGGGAACCTCTGGTTTATAACCTTCAATCCAAAGCACAGGTAACAACCTGAACTTACGGTTGGCTTCTGAAGTGGGGGTGAGCCTCTGGGATCTAATGCTATCTCTGGGTAGACAGTGTTGAACACTGAGTTGAATTGCAGGACACCCAGCTAAGTGTTGTTTAGATGTATGTGTGTCGGGGGTGGGGGGGTGGGGAACACATACACACATCAGAATTGGTGACCAGAATTGTAAAGGGTCTGTTAAATAAATAAAAAAAAACAAATAAATAGATAAAAGGAGTCCAGTTTTTGTGTGTATATCCCAGTTTATATCCTCGGCTGTTCCAAAATTCACCTACGCCACACATTTACAGGCAATATTCCAGGTGCCGAGATCCCACCAAGGAAATGTTTCCCCCGCAGAAAGCAGCCTTCTCACCAGGTTTCTCAAGCTCATTCCTTTTCTTTACAAGTTTCAATAGTGTTTATTGGAAAAAGCAAAGCCAATCTTGCAGCACTTGAGAACATTCTGCAAGCTGTAGGATTTGTTTTGTACAATTTGGCTCTTCCTCCTCATTGACCAGCCACTTTCCCTCTCTGGAAGGTCATCCTAGTGACAGTGGTGCTCAACACACAAAGAGCAGACCTCTAAACAGCCACAGACGGCCAAATAATTGACTTTGAAAACTAGATGTTTCATGTGCGAACACCTTTGGCTTCAGCTATTTGGGGAATTCTTTCATTTGTGTGTTTGGGGGGGTGGGTAGTGGGAGGGAGAAGTGGCAATACAGAATTGTTTTCATAATTTCTTCTGTAGAAACCAAGCCAAAGAAACCTAGAATGAATGAATGAAAGAATAAATGATCAAACAAACGAGGTTATCTAAAATAAACGGTTCTTAGATCATATTTTAAAAGATCTCCGGGTTGGCCCCGTGGCCGAGTGGTTAAGTTCGCGTGCTCCGCTGCAGGCGGTCCAGTGTTTCGTTGGTTCGAATCCTGGGCGCGGACATGGCACTGCTCATCAAACCATGCTGAGGCGGCGTCCCACATGCCACAACTAGAAGGACCCACAACGAAGAAGATACAACTATGTACCGGGGGGCTTTGGGGAGAAAAAGGAAAAAATAAAATCTTTAAAAAAAAAAAATCTCAAAATCCCTTTTATGAGTTCCATTTATGGAGAAAAATAGCTCCTTTTTTTTTTTCTGCTTTATCTCCCCAACCCCCACCCTGTACACAGTTGTATATTTTTTAGTTGCAAATCCTTCTAGTTGTGGGATGTGGGACGCTGCCTCAACGTAGCCTGACTAGCGGTGCCATGTTCGCGCCCAGGATCCGAACCCTGGGCTGCCGCAGCGGAGCGTGCAAACTTAACCACTCGGCAAGGAGCCGGCCCCAAAAATAGCCCCTTTTATCAAGTTCAATCTCAGGGATATAGAATATATAGCCTGGGGAGGGTGGGGAGGGGGGACATTTAAGACCAGTGACATCTGATATTCACCTAGAAGTTGTTTGCATTTCTGCAGTGTAATCACTCCTTATGTCTCCTTCAAATCTCCATGCATCTGGCCTTGGGTGAGTGTGATTTTATGTGGAAATCAAGGAAGAGGTGGAATTTTACATCTGGGCGATGCCACATATAACAGGGCCTAGCACACAAGAAAGTGATACAAACCATAAACTAAGCATCGACAGGAAGTGGCGTGCTTGTTAGGTCTCTCTCCTCTAGATGACAGGAAGCAGGAAATCCCAGTTGATATCTGGATTCCGTATAGAGAATTCATCTGGCCATCACCACCACAACCACTGCCTCCGCAGCTAGACCAAAGAATCTGTGACCCCACTACTTCCTTCCGAGGGAGGCATTAAAAGTTCACTGAAGGAGATAAACTTTGAGGCTCTATGATTCCAGTTTCCACTTAGTTTTCATGCTATAGCTTTTGTTGATTGATCTGAAATCTCTTCATCGTAATTGCTAGAAATAGCCCCGAACCCAAAGAGCTGAAGTCACCTTCTGAAAGCCATACAGTCTGGTATTTTCCAAGCTGAGACTAGAAACCAGCTATCCTGCCTCCCACACCAGTGCATCTTCCACCATCGCATGCCGCCTGGCTTTAAGCAAAGGGACCAAAAGAACCCAGCTTGATTTGAAGACTAGGAATATAAAGGGAAGCAAGGCCACCTGGCAAGGTCAGAGAAAGAGCTTTGAGCAAAGCAGAACTGGGGTCTTGATTCAGACAGCGTTGAAAGGCTGCCATCATCTCCTGAGGAAGGAAGGAAGATTTCTTAGAACCAGACTGGAGGCGAGCAGGCCGGTGAGAAGGAAGCTGGAAGCAAAGAAAGCTGTGAGTGAGGACAAAAAGAGATGGGAGGACCTGGCTACTCAGGGACAGAAACAAACCACAAGATTTGCCAAGTGCTGTTTGTCCGAACCTAATCAAGAAAGCCAATGTGGCTTGTGAAGTTGCAGTTTCACCCAAACTCAGAAGAAACTGTGACTAATAGCATTGCCGAGTCCTGGTTAGGAGTTCCCCTCAGCCTTTTCAGACGCAGTGTATACCGTCTGAGGTCCTATATTTACAGCTCAATGAAGTCTTTCTAGAAACCAATTTACTTTCAAACCTGAGAATATTTGTAACAAAGCAGACCAAGAGATTATCTAACTATTCTGAACTTTTTGAGGCATCAGAGAAAAGTATCAATCTAAAGAAGTTTTCCTTTGACTTTATTCATCTCAATAACATCTTTTAAAATCTTGCAATCGAGAGTGATCTAAAAAACCATTTTAAAATCGGTGTTAGAGACAACAAAGATCTAATAAGGGCCCAGAGAAGAGATGACTGCTTCTGGAATGTTCAGGACTTCAAGAGAGATGTCCCAGGTTTTCAGATGCCACTATATTCTTCTCTGTAGGCTTGAGGCTAATCTCACCCCTCATTTGCAGGAGAAGGGCTGTGATGAAGTCAGTAGAAACTGTCCCCAGGTTGTGTGCTGTCAGCTCGGGCTCTACAACAGAGTACCAGAGACCACATGGCTTAAACAACTGACTCTGACTTCTGACAGTTCTGGAGCCTGCAAGGTCCAAGATCAAGGTGCCAGCAGATTTGCTTCTTGGTGAGGGATCTCTTCCTGGCTTCAGGACAGCTGCCATCTCCCTAAATGCTCACATGACCTCTTCTTTGTGTGCTTGGGCAGAAAGAGAAAGCTCTTGGGTCTCTTCCTCTTACAAAATCCCATCATAAGGACTCCATCCTCCTGACCTCATTTAAATCTAATTACCTCCCAAAGGCCCCACCTCCAAATACCATCACAATGGGGGTTAGATCTTCAACATATGACTTTTAAGGGGGGACACAAATATTCAGTCTACAACAGGATCTAATCTAAAGGCATTCTATAAATATTAAGTGCCTCTGACACACAAAATCCTTATACATTCATGCACCGCATAACAATGTTTTAGTCAATGTGGGCTACATATACAATGGTGGTCCCAAAAGATTAGTACCATATGGCCTAGGTGTGTAGCAGGCTATAACATCAACGATTGTGTAAGTATACTCTACAATGTTGCACAATGATGAAATCGCCTAACAATGCATTTCTCAGAAAGTCTTCCCGTCATTAATCGTATATTCCTCATCAGTCATGTTGTGTCCACCTTCCTTTGAATATTTTGACTCCACCAGAACTTAGTAGACCTATTTTTGGCTTCTCTAATTATTTGGAAACCCTGCTCTAAAGAAGACCAGAAGTTTCATGTCAAGTGTTCTGAAAACATTAATAACAAAAACGCAATACTTTTTGTGATTCGTAATCTAGTTTTGTAAACATAGGACAGCATACTTCTGGACGTTATTTAGATATTAACTTAACATGCATGAACTGGTAAAAAACCACCACTGAGTTTAGATGTTTTGACGTCTTTTTCTCATCTTTTTAAAAAATCCTAGGATTTTACTCTTTTCTATTTCCTCCGGGGAAGCAATCTGCCAATGCTTTTCTGAAAGATGCTAACAATATGAAGAAATACTGAAAACAATTAGAAGAAAAGGGTGTTTTGAACTTAGTAGAAAGCGTACATCCACTCTCGTAGGAAGGCTCAGAAATGGTATCAAGAATTCCAGTCATTTCATTTTTTAGAGAGCAGAACAGCATGTTGTTATTTATTGAGTACCCTTGGCAGGGGGCACTCAAAGCATACAAAAGGCTTCTTTTGTTTATAATATGGATTTTCCCAGTGTTCAGAAGGTTTTCTTCCAATAGCATCATCACAGTTTGTCCAAACTTCTTAAACAAAGCAACAGGGTCTCTACTTAAGCCTCTCATGAACAGAACCTCTGGGCCAAGGTCATGTTGCTTTTCCCCTAAGAATTAGAGCCCTGTGGATCCTATTCTATCTATTCTCTCCCCAGCCTCCTGTTCTTTCAGCAGGGCAGATGCCTCCCAGAAGGAAACCAGATGCCAGGGCTGTGGGGACTCTTGCGCAGCATAAGCCAAGCCACAGGAGTTGGGAAGAGGAAGCATTATTCTGCACAACCCACCCCTAGTGATATCTTTAATGTCAGAAGCATACACACTGTGCAACATGGAAAACCATCCAGGCTGAAAGAGGGAGCCGCACAGACGGAGAGCACTGTCAACCATTCAAGAGAGCTCTTTTCTGTGGACAGACAGCTGGTTTGCTCCTTGTTCTGCTTTTTCTGTTACTGGCAACATGCTGTTATGGAATGCTGTGCCCTGAAGGGTTCTGAAGTCTCCACTGAGATGGGGGTTCTGGAATAAGCCTGTGAAGTTTTTTTGCCCAACTCCCCCCAGGCCTAAAATCAATTGTGTGGATTTCTCAGTCTGGCTCAAAGCTTAGAGAAATGTCATCCTCTTGCATCATGGATTTTAGTTCCAGAAAAAAATTCAGTGTTTACCAGTGCCAGCTCAACCAGTTTAGGAAAAAAAACAAACAAACAAAAAAAAGAAAATGGACTTCAGGTCATTAGCTACTGAGAGTCTGAATATTTCTTCTATTTGGATTAAGATGAAATGTTAACTTCCTGGCACCACTGTTTTGTGAAGATGCCCACATGAGACCTGGGTCTTCAGATACTTAGCACTGGCTACCTATGGCATATTAGAAAAGAGCATCTCTGTGTCTCAGTTTTTCCCTTTTCAAAGGATGAAAAATAATGTCATCTCTCCTACCCCATTTCACAGAACACCAAAGGTAATAAATATTGTAGTGTTTTCAGTTTACAAGAAAAATGCAAGATAGCAGGAACTATCTTCAGGAGCAAGATAAAGGAGCCACTTCTCCCAACATAACCATCAGCTTTATCACACCACATGTGGCAAACTAAGGTCATCAATTGAGGCAAGTGTCAGGCAAGAACAGGTAGTGTGCCTGGAATACAGTGGTAACCAAGTGCGTTAGCCATTAGGGTGGGCCACAAATATTCCATTTCTCTTTCCAGTCACGTAACAAGATTGCATTCCCCATGTTTCAAGATTTGTATACAGGAATGGTTTTCATCAGGAATGGTAAGATAACAGACAGAGAGACAATTGCCTTTGAAAGGAGAGTTTATTATTTAGAGTTCCCAAGAAAAGGAGGTACACCAGGGCACGCAGGGCCACATGGGGAAGCACCAGGGTCAGTCAGGAGTTAGACAGAGCAAGGAAAACATGGGCAAAATCCTTTACGACTACAGGGGTGGGAAGTTGTTAGGTGGGGATGTCCTCTACTGGGTAGGAAACAAAACACAGATGTCAGTTTGTGATTGAAAGGTCTGTCATTTGATTTTTGCATTCCCTTGAAAGCTGGACTACAAGGGAAATGTAAACAAGTTTGGCCATTAGTTCGTTCCTGTGCTTAAAGAATGCCAAATCATCAATTAAAAAATCTATAAAAGTTGTAGAATGCCCTATCCCTGTGAAGACAGTTTGTCCATGCAGCGAGTTAGGCATGAATCATGAGTAGAAGTGACTTGTGTCACTTCCAAGCAAAGGGCCAGTGCAGGAATCACCACATTCCTTTCCCCTGCCACAGTGATCATGAAGGCATGTGTTGGGATGGTGCCTCCATCAGCCTGCATTCCTGAGTGACTATGTGGAACAGAGTCCCCACTGACCAATGTTGGATATGTCACATGAGCAGGAAATAGCTTTGGGGTTAAGGTATCCAAACACGAGGGTTGTTTATTCCACAGCAAAACCTAGCTTGTCTCGACTAGGATGACTTTGACCAGGGTTTGGGTATTCAAATACTCTGAAAATAGAACTTCAGGCCTCTCCTCCCATTCTACACTCCCTGCCCTTCCATGGGCCACTTTTTACTTTGCTGTGGAACATTGCTGAACTACCCAAGAACAGCCCCCTCCAGAGACATGGTCCCTACTGGTTGTAACACAAGGCAGGTATATGTCAGTTGACGTAATGGGAGACATTGACAGTGTAGGGCAAGCTACCAAAAGCACTCTGGGAGTAGGAATACACCAGAATCCACGAGGATAACAATGACATTTCTAACCTGGCTCCCCTGGGTCTTGACTACTTCTGAAATATGTATTCAAATCTCCATTTACTCTTCCTGAAACCCACTCCTTTCCCAAAGCAAGTGATTTCACTTCAGCTTTTACCCTCCCTCTGCTGGTGGCTATTTCCCCAACTGGAGCAATTCAGGATAGAGTAATGCCTGGGCAGAGAAGGGGACAGGCAAGGTCTCTGAGGATAGTAAGTGATGACCGTGATTATATCAAGCCCTGAAGAACCATCCAGGGGAAGCAGCTTTGTTGCTGCTGTTTTTATCAGGCTGTCCAGGGGACACATAGAACACACAAGTCAGGGCCACTGCATCAACAGTGTGCCCACCTACTTGTGTATCTGTCACACTTGATGGGGCAAGTGTATATACGCGTATCTTCCAAAGAAAATGTTCCTCCTCACGGACCATACAAAATAAACCCTTAAAGAGGAAGGAAATCTTTCTGCTAACTGCCTCCTAGTTTGCAGGGCAACTCGCTCCCCCCTGGAGTCAGCGTCGTGTTATCATGCAGAATAGGATTTGGCTGCCTCCTACTTTCAGGAAATAAAAAAAGCAGCAAAGGGACACTCAGGTGGCCATCTGAGTGAAGATCCAGCCTAACCTTCAGCCAAGGGCCCTTATTCTCCTGAGTTTGCAGCTAGGGCAGGAGAAACCTGTTATTCTACCCACACGTGCATTAGACGCTCATACAAGTAGCACTTTCACACTTATTGGACTTGGACATGCCTAAGCCACCTTTGAGATGTCAGCTTCAGTGTCTCAAACATTATCACCACCACCAGTGAAAGTGCCTGCCATCCCCCACCACCAGGATAAAAATCCTGGCCTCAGCCAAGGCGGCAGGAGGCTCTATTTACTAAGGGAAGTTGTATATACAATCTGACATTTTAAATCATGTGAGTTAAATAGTTTCATCTCTCTCTTTCCAAAGGAAATTACCCTCCCTGTTCCCCACTGTTGTGGATGCACTCCAGGCTCTCCTTGTCTCCCGGATGCAGGGTGTTCCAGGTGGCACGGTAAACAGGCCATCAGTGGATAGTTTTACAAAGACCGCGTGTGCACGTCAGGGTCTCACTTACATGGGCTTTTATGATGTATCAGTTATTGATTGCCAAAATAGTGCTGTGTAACAATCACAGAACCTCATTGGCATGCAACAGTGAGCTTTGCTGACGTATCTGAGTGCTTAGCTAAGAGGCTCTTCTCATCTTGGATGGCCAGGGGGTTGGCTGGCTGCCAGTTGATCAAGGATGGCCTCAGCTGGGACAACTGGAGTGACTTAGTGCTATTCCATGTGCTTCTCATCAGCCAGCACACTAGCCTAGGGATGTTCTCATAGTGATAGCAGGGCTCAACTGATACACTAGTCCAATAGACCCAGGGTCTTTCAAGGCTCTGCTTGCAATGCATTTGCTGACATTCCCATTGGTCAAAGCAAATCACATGGTATGCTGGTTAATTTTATGTGTCAACTTGACTGGGCCACAGAGTGCCCAGATATTTAGTCAAAAATTATTCTAGGTATGTCTATGAGGGTGTTCTAGATGAGATTAACATTTAAATTGCTAGAATGAATAAAGCAGATGACTCTCCCTAGTGTAGGTGGGCCTCATCCAATCAGTTGAAGGTCTGAATAGAACAAAAAGGCTGACCCTCCTGTGAGTAAGGGGAACTCCTCCTGCCTGACTGCTTTGGAGCTGGGACATCAGTTTTTTTCCTGCCTTCTGATCTTGAGCAGAAACATCAGCTCTTCCTGGATCTCAAACCTGGCAGTATTCAGACTGGAACTGCACCATTGACCCTCCTGGGTTTCCAGCAGAATGACTGAAGATCTTGGGACCTGTCAGCAACCTCCATAATCACATGAGCCAGTTCCTTATACTAAATCATGAGAGAGAGAGAGAGAGATCCCCTATTTCTGTTTTCTGGAGAACCTTGACTGATATACATGGCTAAATCTAAAATCAAACTGGGAAGGCTGTGTATAATTACATGGCAAAAGCTGTAGACATAAGGAAGAGTGAAGAATTCAGGTCGTTTTTGCGATCTACCACTGGTGGCCAAAAAGATAGAACCCCTTTTTCCTGCACCTGTTTCTGCTACTCAGAGCCTCCTAAAGGTTAGGGCATACCTTGGTCATTGTGGCAAAAGGCAGAGGGGCAGCCAGCCTAGGGGGATGGGAGAGACTGGGTCACCTGTCCCATCCCCAGGTGGCCGTCTGTGCTGGACACATGTGAGGTCTCACCTACCTTGTTGCATATCTGAATCTGAGAGAGGCAGCAAATAATGAACCAATATTAGGAATTTTAAAACATATTTATAGTTCTCTGGAAATGTAACCCTTATTGCTATCTGTTATTCAACTTCCAAATACATTTCTAGGAATCCACCATGTTTGGCGGTAAGGAACTGCCTAAGTCAACCCCTTTTTTACCTAATACTATCTGGATCACACTAATACAATCTAGACCTTTAATGTTCGTAGTATGAAAGGGCAACTTCGGGGGGCAGGAGGGCACTGGCCTCACGGCCAAAGGGTTAAAGTTTCATGTGCTCTGCTTCAGCGGCCCGGGTTTGCAGGTTCAGACCCACTCCACTCATCAGCCATGCTGTGGAGGCATCCCACACACAAAGCAGAGGAGGATTGGCACAGATGTTAGCTCAGGGCGAATCTTCCTCACCAAAAAAAAAGGAGGATAACTTGGTATGGTAAATAAAGCAGGTATTAACAATCTCATTTTACATATGAGGAGACAAAAAGACATTAAATGACTTGCACGGATTCTGAAAGCTGATCAGCAGCAGAACTGAGAAAGGATTGCAGGGTACCTGACTCATTCGGCAGGATGCTTTCCAAAGCATCATGTGGCCACTTATTGAATCATTTAGAGATGGACAGCCAGAATCTTGGAGAACATCAGAGGGATTTCAAGGCTGGGCTTCTTGCAATGAGAGGCACAGCAATCCTTCTAAAACATTTGCTCAGGCGTTGGGTCAACAAATGTTCATTGAATACTTTTTCTCCCATCTCACTGTGCTGTGTTCTTGAGATACATTAGTGAGCAAAACCAGATCCAGTGCCTGCCTTGAGGAGTGTAAGCTGTAGCGGGAGGTGGGGTGAGGAGGAAAAATTAATCATACATTCACATGAACAGGTGGAAATACCCAACCTTGATGCACACAGTGAGGGGTGGCCCCTGGGAGGGCCCGGGCCGGCAGAGGGCAGGGAAGGCTTCCCCAGGAAGCAGTGATTCAGACACGATCCAAAGCAGGACTTGGAGTTATTAAGACAAAGAGAGGAACGAACAGTGGTCCAGGCAGAGGGCCCAGAATGGGCAATGGCCCTGCACCGGGAAGAAGCAAAGAGAATATAAAGGACAAAAGGAAGACTGTCCTAAGTGGAACAGAGTCACTTGTGAAAGACAAGTCTGGATAAAACAGGTATGGGCAGATCGTACAGGACCTGGAGGCCATTTTAAGGAATTTGTGCTTTATCCAAAGAGAGATGGCAAGACATTGAAGGTGTGTAAACCAGTGGCTACCACTACATCATTAGACCTGAACCAACTGTCCACCCGGAAAAGAAGTTTGCTGCTCTCTGGGCAGCTCATTCCCACCATGGAAGAGCAAACAGGCTTTTTCCTTTGGTCACAAATCTTACACCCTTCCCTAAAATGTCCCCACGCTGTGCCCACAAACTTGAAATCTTTTCCTAGCCATTCCGAAATGGTACAAGATGCCGAGAAACATGGCATGGAGCAGGCAGAGAGGCTGGGCTCCTCAGATAGATGTGGTCTGAATCTCAGCTGTGTCACAGGTTGTGACGATGAGTGCATGGCCAAGCTTCCTATTTTACCTCCCCCTGTGAGCAACCAGGCAGCTCACGTCTGGGGTGGGAAATACTTCTCTGCTCAAGACGGCAGCAGGAGGGGTAGGAGGCAGATCGACAATCCATGCAATCAAAGTTTTAATTATTATAGCCTTCTCCTGGTAATTGAATCTAGTTTTTTGTGCAAGATGAATTTCTGTTTAGAATTTTAACTTGTGGGGGTGGGAGATAGAAGTCCTTGAAAGTCCTATGATTCATCAGTGAAATAAGAAAACGCCAATGAAAAATGAAAAACACAGAAAGACATTAAAAAGCATTAAAAATCTATTGTCTATCCTGCACTCCAAAGTAATTTTTAAATGGTAATTACACCTTTGAAGAGTATCTAATTAGTATGCAAAAGAACTTTGGATGAATGTAGAGCTCTTCATCTGACTTCAATTGATACATAGTGCTAATATTCAAGACTAATTGCCAAAGCTTTTGTCGCTTGACTGAGCATGGCTCTGTTTCTGAAGTTTAAAAGGATTTTCCAATCCTTTGCTCCTCAGAAACTAAGCAGAGGACCTGTCGTGGGTTATGGAGGTAAAAGAGAAGAGGTAACAATATTTAAGTGCCCTGTGGAGATACAGTCTGCGGTGAAACGGGGATTTAAGCCACAAAACCTCCAAAAAGAAAGTTTCTAGTGTCTTTTCCTCTGGATGACTCAGTAGCATCTGATGGTTCCTTTGAGTGGCTGACTGATACCTTACAAGAACCATCATCTTCATCTTCATCGTCAATAACGAAATAAACAGTGCTTGCCATGATGTTAAGTGCTATTACAGTTAAATCATTAGCACTGTAAAATAATTTTAGAAAAAGACATTATGACCGCTCTCCAGTAAACGCACAAATGGTTAAGCTTATTAAGCAGGATCATTCATTACAAATCTATTAGATTTGCATAAAATACGGTCTACGGCTGCCACTCTCACAGATACAATGACAACACCCTTTGAACTAAGGCCCATAAGTTGCCTTAATGGGTTACATCAAAATTTTAATGGCCCAGAACTTGGCCGCTTACATTTACAACCTGGACAGATGTTGAGTGCTGCTAATGAGAAGATTGTCAGATACTGGGTTTATAATACCCTTCCCTGAAATTCTTTAATTGACACACATGTCTTTGTTAGCATTTTTGATCTCTTTAAAAACGGTTTTATACTAACCAAGGCAGTTATTTTTCTTCTGTAAATCATCGGGTGCATTTCTGATCTCATCTCCTACTGTTCCTTGCCCTTTTCATTTCAAGAAAGTCACACTGACCTCCTTGATGTTCTTCACAAATTTCAAGCTCCTCACAGACTTTGCACTTGTGTAACCCCTGCCTAGAACACTGAAGGTCTGGGTCCTCAGAGCAGCAGACCTCAAAATGGTATTCAACATGCAAGAGATATATTGGGAGATGCCATGAAGGAAAATGAGGTGGTGGCCAAGAGGGCTGCCAAACCACAATGCAGCTCTGATCCCTGTGAAGAGGAGAAGGAAGGAAGGAAGGCTGGGTAGGAAAAGTCTTAAAATGCACTGCAGTTCTCAGAAACTTTCAGCAAGGCCTGTAGAGGAATCCTCCAGACCGGCTGTCCACAGAGGACTTCATCTCCCTTATAGTACGTCTGCCTTTGTGTTCCTGCCATACTTAGTGACCGGCAAACAGCGATGGATTTCAGAGCAGAAGCTGGCTGTTGGTCAGTGACACCCCCAGCAGGCCATCAGAGATCTGAGAAGCACGTGCTTATGGCCCTGGCAAGCTCTCTTTCTCCAGATGTTCTCATGACTGCTTCCCATACTTCCTTCAGCTTCTGCTCAGGTATCCCCTTAATAGGGTCTACCCTGACCACCCTATGTAAATAGCAAGCCCCCTCACATTCACTCACCGTCCACCACTTCTTATTCACCGTTCTCTGCTCTGTTTATTCCCCATATCAAATATAATATATATTTAGTTGTTGATGTAATTAATACATTATCTCCCTCCGCTAGACTGTCAGGTCCACGAAGGGAAGGACTTAATTTTGTTAGCTGATACATCCCTGACGCCTAAAAGCTTACCCAACACCTACTTAGTACAAGATAAATATTTGTTAAACAAATGAAAAACTGAATAAGCAAGCATGTACTGAGCATTTACTATTGTAATAAGCACTAATTATACGTAAAGTATAAGATTCCTGCCTACACTCTTTGATTTCACAAATAGATATGTTACATGCAAACATGGCGTCTGGCCACAATTTTGTAAGATTGTTGGAGATCCAGTGTGGTAGACAGACTTTAAGATGTTCTCAATGTTCCCCATCTGTCTCCTGGTATCCACGCCCTTGTGTAATCCCTTCCCTTGAGTGGAGGCTGGCGTAGTGGCTTGTGTCTGTCTAGCTTAATATGTCAAAGGTGTTGAGATGTCACTTCAGTGATTAGGCTGCATAAGATTGTGGTTTCCATCTTGCCAGTCGACTTCCTCTCTTGCTGGCTTCGATGAAGCAAGATGCTATACTGGAGAGCCCCAGATGGCAAGGAACTGAAAGCAGACTCCAGCCAGCAGTCATCTAGAAAGTGAGGGCTTCAGTCCCACAGCCCAGAGGTGACTGAGTCCTGCCAGTGACCATCTGAGATTGGAAGCAGATCTTTCCCCAGTCAAGTCTCCAGATGAGACCCCAGCCCTGGTCAACATCTTGACTGAAACCTTGTGAGAGACTCGGAAGCAGAGGACCCAGGCAGGCTGTGCCCAGATCCCTGGCCACAGAAACTGTGAGATAATAAATGTGTGTTGTTTTAAGCACCTAAGTTGTGGTAATTTGTTACACAGCAATAGATGACTAATACAGGCAGCTCTCCATGAACCCCAACAGAGATGTCTCTTACGAGCTGTGCTTTGTTGGTCAAGAAAGGCCATCCCTTTTTGGATCATTTTCCTCCTCTATAAATGAAGAGACAGAGCAGAAACTTTAGTGCTCTTATCCAGCTGCAAAAATCCATGATTCTGTTACTTAAATTCTTACTTTAAGCCAGACCTCATTCATAATCACATGAAATGTGAAATATTCTTAAGAGAGATAACTTAGTACTCAAATATGAAATAGTTATAGGTAGCTGTTCCCATTTTCCGCCACAGGATAGAACCAAATTATTTTCTTTTTAAGAAAGTCATTTTTTATTATAAAAATAATTTGCAAAGTTCAGTAAGCCATAAAGAAAATTAAAATCACCTGCAATTCTATCACCTTGAATTATTGCTGGTAATATTTTGCTGGCTTGTTTCTCATCTTTCTATGTGTATATATTTAAATATATATTGATTCATTTAACAAAATTGAGATCATACTACACATCCAGTTTTGTCTTTTTATTTCAAGTTGAGAGAATATGATGAACATTTTTATTCATGTCATTAAATATTCTTCCAAAACATGATTTTAATGGCTGTATAATGTTTGTTTGTATAATGTGTCCTTTTACTATAATTAATAGTGTGATTGAGATATTAATATATTTATTAATATAATATTATGTTGTGTATGTTACACATCCCATACATGTATGTTATATTATGCCAGTAAATAATGTGTATACAATATGTATGTTGTATTATATTATGTACATAAATAATTAATGTAATTAATTAACTGCTGTGGCTCTTTATCCACGTCTGATTATCCAGATTCCCAGAAAGATGGTTGCAAGAAAAAAGCTACACACTTGCTTATAATTTCTGTTGCCTTCCACCACACTGCTCCCTGAAAGGCCACTCCAGGTGGAATTCTCACCCTTAGTGTTTGAAAATGCCTGTCTCAATGCATCCTCAACAACACGGGTTTTTTTTTAATTTCTGTCAATTCAATACCATTTAGCATTTCTTTTTTAGTGAACTATCCAGTCTTCTACTTGGCCAATTTTTCTATAGAAAGGTCAGTGTTTTTTACTGATGATGTTATGCCACTAATATATATGTGTGTATACATACATAATGTACATATATTGATACACATGCACACACATATTTAGAAAGTTCAGCAAGCAATACAGAAAATGAAAACCACCTGTAACTCTTTCTCCTTGAAATTATTGCTGGTAATATTTTGCTGGCTTGTTTCTAGCCTTTGCATGTGTACATATTTAAATATATATTGACTCATTTTACAAAATTGAGATCACATTGTATATGTATATGTGTGTGTGTGTGTGTGTTTGGAGTGGCTTAAATGTTGCCCACCTCCCAAATGGTATGCCCACACAGAACCTGTAACGGACTTTATTTGAAAGAAAAATGGTCTTTACAGATGTAGCCAAGTTAAGATTCTCAAGATGAGATCATCCTGAATAATCCAGATGGGTCCTAAATCCAATGACAAATGTCCTTATAAAAGAAAGGCAGAGCGAAACTTGAGATACACAGAGAAGGCCATGTGAAGTTGGAGGCCAAGATTGGAGTCATGCAGCCACAAACCAAAGAATGCCTAGGGCCACCAGAAGCTGGAAGAAACAAAGAAGGATTCTCCTAGAACCTTCAGAGAGAGTAGGGTCCTGCCAACACCTTGATTTCAGACTGCTAGTCTCCAGACTGTGAGAGAATAAATTTCTTTGTTTGAAGCTGCCAAAGTTATGGTAATTTGTTTCAGCAGCCATGGAACTACATGTGCATGCGTGCACATACACATGTACATGTATACCTGTGTGTTTATTTGTCTGTATCTGTCAGACTAGAACACATTAGTACAATTCAGCATAATTTAATTTTACTGCTTCACATTCAAGCTTTCTGACCTAAGGATATTTTCCAGGAGAATGCCTAGAAATGACTCTTCCAGATCTTGGTTTTCTAGAACTTACTCCATTTAATGTTTTCGTACAACCTAGAAATTACACTTCACCTTGTGTCTTTCCTATGTGTCAGTTGATCATTTTTGACATAATAAAGCAAAGTCTCTCTTCTGTATTTTTTTTTCTTATCCCACTAACAATTCGCTGTCAACAATGTTTATAAGCTCAAAGAAAAGGAACGGCCAGTTTGCGAAAATTAAAATGTATTTCAATCCTAAAGATTTTATTCTTCCGTAAAGAATTTTCATATATAAAGACATGTAAGTATGCTTTCAGTTGTCAGCCTTTCACACAATGTGTCATCTCTGAGACCTACATATTGTTGGTTCCTCTCTGCTCTGGATTCCATATTTTCTTATGTTTCTACAGCACTAGATTGTCAGACCCCTGAGAGCAAGTCTTAGCTTCCTTGAGTCCAGCATACAGCATTGGCCCTGGGACATAATTGGTGCTCAAGAAATGTTTATTAAACAAATCCTGAAAACCATGAAACAAATCAAGTGCTTGTCCATTAAAACAGCCCTTCAGGGCTAAATCCAGACGGCACATTATGGTTAGGAAGAGCACAAATGTGAATATGTAGGATTAAGGTAATTTGCAAAAGATTTGTAGGTAAATCACATATTCAAAGACCATGTAGACTTCTCTTTGGCAATTGTGAGTCGAATTCTATTCATCGTAGTTCACAGCGTGGGTATAGCCATAAGCGGCATTCTTTTTCATGCTTGCTTAGCACAAAGCCTTCCCTGGTCCAGCCCTGGTTTATGTTTCCTGCTGTAAAAATTGGGAGCAGCATCACATAACTGAGCGCCTCACTCATGAGATTTAAATACTACTGAACACTGGAGCCAACCAGGTGGATAGTATGATGGTGGTTTGATTATGAGACAAGAAGCACGATGAGAGAAATAGAAATGAACCCTGCACCCAAGCCTTGGGAGGGAACTGTTACAATCAATCCAAAAAAAAAAAATCAAGAGCCAGCAGGTACCATGATCTTCACAGTGCTGCTGGCTTCCACTAATCTCCCAGAGAGGTTACTCTGGGATGCTACGTTCAAACTGCTTAAAGCCATTTATCTCAAAGAAGTTGTGACAGTTACTTTGCTGTTTCCTTCCCACTCCTCAAGGGGAAATTTAATCAAGACTGTCAGAGCTTAAAAGAAAAGGGGAAAAAACACACACAATCAAGCTATGCTTCAATAACCAAATAAAACCACCAAAAGTTAATCAAAACTTGCCTTGAAACCCTTCCAGAACTGCAAAACTCGCACAGTATCCCAGAGATAGATGATACCATGAATTTTGATGTGTACAGCACACCGTTTGATAAAACGGTGATGTTTTCCTGCCATAAGTGGTATAATTACACTATGCATCATCTGCATTCATTTAATAATAGCCCTGTTTCACACTCAGCCAAGCAATTCTCACAAACGGCCATCTTCACGGGCCACTCGTTCTGCTGATCTGGCTTTCCCCAATAGTGAGCCAGGCTGCAGCTACCATTTTTTCACAACACAAGCTAATGATCTAGTGCTCTCTTGCATGTTGAGGTTAATAGATAACTAATATATCTGAGCACATTCATTATGGCCAGTTTTCCACTAAGAAAAAAATTGCACATTTGGGTCTTCTGCTTTGACAAATGTGCTGCTACATCTCGAAAGCTGATTAAAATCAATACCTCTGTGGAAAATTACATACAAAATGTATTAGTATCCAGGATACTCTGATAAAAACGCTTCTCATTCTCAACTCTGCTCTTACTCCGCTCCCCCCAAAAAATCATGCTAAAACTGGATGTGAGGACTCATGAGGAATTAGTGTTTTTTCAACTAAAAATACAATTTAAATTACCCCTCAGTTAAACTGTAGCTTGTAATTTAAGATGAGGTGAATTTCAGTTGACTTTGAGAGTGATGCTAACTAATGAAGAGCTGCAAAAAATTTAAAACGTTCTAAAGCTACGTTTCATGTCCCATCGAAATTTCAGAAAGCTTCCAGAAATTCTATGGCATAAACTTTCTCAATTTAAAACAAAATGTTTGCAAAGTCAGAGGTCTGGAAGAAAGTTACCTAAATTGATGGACAAGTGTATTATGGTTTTCATGAAACCAAACAGCACACTTTCTTACCACATCATTTCTCATCTCATCTCCTGATTCTCTTCCATGAACTTACTTCTTCACCACATTGAACTTCTCACTTCTTCTCCTAAAAAGTCTAGCCTTTGCCTGGCAAATAACCCCATTCATCTTTCAAGGTCTAGCTCAAGTGTTACATAACCATTGTTCCAGTTACTATGGCTGTGTAACAAATAACCCCAAAACTCAGAAGCTTGAAACAACCACAGATTCTGTTGGTCAGAAACGTGGACAGGGCACAGTAGAAAGGGCTTGTCTCTGCTGCATCACTGTGGAGTTTCAGATGCAAAGACTCAAAGGCTGGAGGTGACTCAATGGCTGACAGTTGGAATCAACCAGAAACATCATTACTCATATGTCTAGGGGTTGAGGCTAGTTGTTGACTAGAACCTCAGCTGGGACTTCTGGGTTGGGAACCCTCATGTGGCCTCTCCATGTGGTCTGGGCTTCCTCACAGCACGGGGGTCTCGGGGTATGCAAAGTTTTTACGTGGTGGCTCAGGGCTCCCGAAGTGAGGGCTCAGCAAGCAAAGCACAAGCTACAGCGCCTTTCCTGGTCTAGCCTCCAAAGCCACTAGCATCACTCTCTCTGTGTTCTATTCATTATAAGTAAGTCCCAGGACAGGGGAGAGGGGGAAAGAAAGAAGGGAAAGGTTCTTATTGTTGCTGCTGTTCAGCAGTTGCTTGTTTATTTTTGGCTTGTTTTTGGCTCCTCAAAGGAAAGAGTGAGAGGAGTTGGATATACAACATCACAGAATACACCAAGATTGAAGATTAAAGATATCTAATAACTCATCTTCATTTGCTTCAGGCGTTCCACTATTTAACTCCTCTCTCTCCTGCAAACTCTGGCCAGGTCTGTTGCCTGCCCAAAAGTGAGTGCCTTCGTGTGGAATTCAAGGAAAATGTGAGTTCTGCATCTGAGTGGATGTCAGAGGAGAGCACAGATCAGTCCTCAAAGAACAAAGCAAAGAGCAAGCAGAGAGCAAGAATTCAGTGGAGGAGGAAGTCAGAGCTGGAGATGACCATGAGAACATCAGCTCACACAAATCTGTGGACATTTGGGGAAGGACTTTGGACTTTGCACCAGCAGAGAATAGAGATATACACAAAGTTTAGCCAGACCTTAAGGGAAGAGGAACCCCAACTGGCATCAGGCTTAGGTATATTTTAGGTAAGTGTCATAATTCCCTGCACAGTATCAGTCAGTATTATCACTCCTATCTCACAGAAGAGGAACAGACTCAGAGAGATCCAGTAAGTGTGAGAACCAAAATTCAAGCTCAGATCTGCCTGATCCAAGGCCTGGCTCTTTCCACCCCACCTCTGCCCACATTCCCCAACACCCACTGGAAGAATTAGTTGCTCCATACTCTGTGTTCCCACACTGTTCCCGTTTGGTTGTTTTGTGGTAATGTCCGTTGGTTTCTTTGTTTGGGGCTTTTACATCTCTATAGCAGTTCTTACCGTGCTGTGTGGCAGTTTATCTCCTCTCGCATGAGCTTGAGCCCCTTGAGGCCAGGAAACATCTTACTGGTGCATTCTCATCACTTAGCAGTGTCTGGAACATAGTAGGCACTAAATAAAGGCTTATTTGCTCATCTGATCATTCATGCATTAGTGTTTATTGAACACCCACTATGTGGCAGATGTGGTGGCAGGCAGGGAGGATGGAGCAGTGACCAAAAATGGACAAAAGACTCCGCCCACAGTCTAGTGGGCAGAAAACATCACGCAAATAATCACATAAACTAAAACGCATAACGTAGTATTATGTGAGATATGTGCCAAGTCAGAAAGGAACAGAGTAGTTTATGAATATAGGAGGGTTTGGAAAGTCAGGGAAGAATTCTGGAGAAAAGGATTTGTGAGGCAGAGGTCAAGAATGTGTGGATGGATCATGATTCCTGGCAGAGGGAACAGTATAGGCATCCCCTCAGGCAGGAGGTGACATGGCACGACTCGACCTAAAAGAGGACCAGTGTGGCTGGAGGGCGAAGATAGAGAGGGAGCATGAAGAGACAGGCACTGCATCAGAGAAAAGGATGCTCTTCCCATTAACAGGAAGCAGACTATGGAGATTTCTGCAAAGAGAAAATTCATGAGTGCTTGTTCCATTCCCAAAATGTTTGGGGCAGCTGTGCATTTCTTCACAAACTTTCTTTTTTAGAAAGATTATTGAACTTCATATGAGAGAAAGGTTCCATTAATCCTAATGTGTCCTTAGCACTGAGTTGTGCAGACCAGGGACTCTGTCGGTAGCAGCTGCTCTGATGACTCAGAAGTCAGGGGTTCCTCCAAAGCTGCAGCATCTGACAGGAGGAGGCTGATAAAGCCAGTCAGGGCTTACTGCAAAAGGGGCTGAGAGGAAACGCCTTGCCCCTAATGCTGGTGGTGAAACGATATACGCATGTGATTAACCAATAAATAAATACTAGCAATCACTGGTAGATTTTCCTTAAAAATCATACACAAATCCCAGCCAAATAATTTCATTAGTATTACTTCTCCTGACATGCCATGTATCCCAGGCTTACATTCCTTGCTAAGAGGCATTTTTCCAAAATGATTTTGTAACTGAAAAATTAAAATTATGAATATTCCAGTAATATTGTTGACATGACAGTCGTCAGCAAATAAACATCTGTTTGAACGTGGTAACATGGAAAATATTTTACACCGTTGACTCAGCTCACCAATTCACCATCCACACCAGCTGGTTCCCCACAGCACAAAAGACTGCCCTGTTTGCAAACCAACTTCCTTCTTCACGCTCAGTCCAATCCTTCACCACGAGTGGGCCCTCCTAGCCTGCACTCCATCATCCCTCTCACCTTTATTTATAACCTACATCCTAAGCACTTTGCCTCCAACTTCCCTGCACCTAATTTCTCAATCTATTCTTGACCTCTTGCATTCCCCTCCTTGCACGAATCACTTCTTCTCACTGAACTCAGGCCTTTCACCAAAACTATAATTTGAGTTCACCCCTAGAGTGATCCAGTCTCAGCCTCATTGTGTGACCTAATCTCAGCAGATCCCTCAGAGTTCAGGGACCCAGCACCAGGTGACCGGGCCAGCAATCCCATCAGATGCATCCCACAAAGAAGTCAGATCTTCCATCCCAAGGTGCTTGCTGCAGCCAGCTTGGGAAGAAATCAGCGCATACAATGCAGACACGAATATTCAGGGGCTAAAGTTTATCAGGTTTTTTTCCTGCCAATTAAGTATGTTTGCAATTCCATCTGCAAAAACTACCAGTAAGCTGAATTGTCATGCATTACCTGACACTCTATTTCCATTTTGCTCTATGAACAAAGACTGGAATTTAATTTCCAAGGATGGCCCAAGCACAGATGATCAATGAAATGGTTACTTTCTTAGGAATGAAGAAATAGCAATGCAAGTCCCTAAGGATAAGTCAGTCATAATAAGAGAAAAAAATGATTTAAGAAAAAGTACAGGGGCTAAAGCCTCACAAGGCAGTTCTACGTTCAAAGAAAGTTGAGAGACAAAATAGGATGAAGATAGGTTTTTTGGGGGGGTTTTCTTTTAAGATTGGCACCTGAGCTAACAACTGTTGCCAATATTTTTTTTTTCTGCTTTTTCTCCCCAAATCCGCCCAGTACATAGTTGTATATTTTAGTTGTGGGTCTTTCTAGCTGTGGCATTTGGGATGCTGCCCCAGCGTGGCCTGACGAGCGATGACATGTCTGCACCCAGGATCCAAACCACCGAAACCTTGGGCCGCCAAATTGGAGCACGCAAACTTAACCACTTGGCCATGGGGCCAGCCCCATGAAGATAGATTAATAAAGAGCTTCCTGCACGGTTATCGATAAAAATACTTCTCCACAGAAATTAGTGGCTTTTGTTTTGATTGGCTTTTTATTAGTAGTTGTAACTCTTTCCATTTCCTGGATCAATGAGTCCGAAATTGGATGTTAGTGGCCACAGGGGTACTATAACTCAGGTAGCTCTTGAGAATAAGCAATTAAAACAGATTAGGGAATGGCTTCTCGTCATAGCTGTGAGCTAAGTATCCAGAAACCAGGCTTCTCCTAGGCCCTGCTGTGAAATAGAAAAAGTTGACACTGAGCTGGGGAGAGGGGTCCTTCCACACCCAATTTCTGGCCCTTCTTCTTTCTGTTTCATCTCTTTTCTGTTCTCATGGACTCTCAAGTTAAAATGAATTAGGTTTGGTCACCCGAAGGAATTGACAGCTGGTAACAGCGTAATGTGTTATCTCTCCCACTGGTATTTGCACTTTGATAGAAAATAATGCCTTAATTCAAAAGAATGAATTGTTTGGGAAAGGCTAAAAGAGATGAGGGGGTGGGGGAGGGCAGGTGCTCAGCCGCCCGTTGCTCGCTGGGCTAGCTCAAAGAATTAGCTCAGAAAGGACCCAGACCATCAATTCTCAAAGCGCAGGCCCTGGATGCCTCAGAGACCTTGAGAGCCTGTCAGCAGTTATGCAATCGCAGGCCCTCCAGGACCAATTCAACAGACTCCATCTCTTATCAACAGAGTAATTAAGAATTGCCTTTGAGAAAATCGGCAAAGTCACGTAGCCAGGGCATGTGCAAAAGGAGAAATCTTGACCTGAAATGACCCCAGAACCCAAGATTCTCCTTCCCACAGAACCCAAGGAAGGACATGACTGGAACTTGAAAGTCAGACTCTTATTGGAAGTGAGGGGTCCCTCATTCAGGAAGATCCAGTGTTGAAATTCCTTCCTCACCTTGTCAAAAATGTTTAGAACCCCATCATAGAAGTTTAGAACCTGTCACAAACGTTTAAAACCTTACCATAAATCCTTGGAGCCCACCGAACAAAACCTGCCCCAGCAGCATTTCCACGTGCCAGCCTGTTCTCCCTAACCTCTCAAATTTCACCCCAAATCCTGAATCAAGGAGACAGATCTGAGGGCACATGCCCCCTGTTCTCTCTGCAGATCCATCTCACAGAATGAAGCTGATTTCTTTTCCCAAAAGCATAATTAACTGTGTTTTTTCATGCACGTCAGGCAGAGAACCCCAATTTTGTGTGGTAACAGCTATATGAGGCCAAACTACTTTCATAATAATATTAAAATGTCATTTGCCATTTTCACTCTCATTCTCTCACAAACACATTGGAGTTTTCCAGAAGCTTCATGCTGTAGAGTGTCACAACAGATTGAATGCAGAAACAGGAGAATCCAGACATCTATGAAGTCACACATTAAAGAGATTTCCAAATGTAAAACAATCCTTCTTTTCTCAGTAAGCTTTTTTTGGTTTTTGAATTCTAAAAAAAATTAATAAAAAATTTTAAATAAGTTCAAAATAAAAATTAAACAAATTTAGAAAGTAAGTAAACTAAATAAATGTAAATTAAAAATTTTAAATAAATTGTAAATGTTTTAAAAACAAAAATCTTTAATAAAAAATGTCCTGCTTATTTTACATGTGTTGGTTATTTTGCTATTTTATATTAATAAATATTTTCTAAATGTCTCCATTTTAAATTATAATAACATAAATATATACTTACATACTTGTTTATGAATATATATATTTCTTTATATTTTTACATATGTCCTATATAAACTAAAGTTCTTTAGAGTCCGTAATAATTTTTAAAGAATGTAAAGAATTTCTGAGGCCAAAATATTTGAGAACCCCTGAACTGGACAGGCTTGCTGTGCCCCTGACAGTCCTGTGCAGGTTATCCCTTTAATAATTTTGGGGGATCTTTGAACCACACAACGTTATCAAAACTGCGTCCTCTATTTGAGGAGGCCAGTAAAGAAGAAAGGGAGGGAAAGAAAAAAAGGAAGAAGGAAGAAAGGAAAGGGAAAGGCAGATGAAGGAGGTAGAGAGAATCTAATAAACCTCGCGTAGGGATGTGCGCTCTAGGGCCCACTGAGTTGTGAACTTAATGCCCACCATGTTTGTAGTCAATGCTGAGCTGTACTTATTATTAAAATGCTTCAAATATACAGGCTACATCCTGGGATATTTGTCATATAAACTTGACCTGTGTTTGTTTACTAAACATGTTATAAGTAGATTTGCCCTTAAGATGTTTTGTTTGGCCTACTCGTTGCTTTCCCCAAAAATGAATTAATTGCCAACAGTTAAATTTCGAAAGTTTTATGTAAAAATTTGGATTTCCAGTTTCTCTTGAAATTTGAAAATAACTGATCAGACAAGTTACCAAAGACCTGTAATTGGCTGGAGTTGGGGAGCCCTTGTCCCTTCCAGCAAGGCACAGACTCACCACTTCCACAGGCCTCCTTGCTCCCTCAGACTTACATCTCGTCTGCTCCATTCGTCTCTGTTACCTACTCACCTGGCAGACCACTGCGACATTGACCTCTGTCTTCAAGATAACTTTTAAATCTCTTCAGACCCATGACAAGAATGTTCTATGTGTGAACAGAAGTATAAATTGAAGAGCAAAAAAGTCACCTAATCTCATCACACAGCCCTCATCATTTTGATGTATTTTTGTAAGTAAGCAAAAGTGAGGCCATCTTGTTTCACTAAACGGCCCCAGCCCCTCCTTTCTGTGACTACTTGCAGCTCTGCACATACTCTAAAAGATTCACATGATCCCCTAATTTATGGCCTCCCACTTATGTATGTACTCCCTGGTAGCTTGATAAATTAAAACTTTGTTCTATGAGTTTCTCTCCAGGAACAGGCTGACCACAGGCTGGAAACACACCTACAAGGTATCCATCACAGCTAACACAAGAACGGAACAATAAAAAACCCTGGAGTCTGTCATGCCTGAAGGAAACCCCCTCCTAACTGCCTGTTTTCCCTATATAACTGCCTCAAGATTCTGTAATCCTTGAAGAGGGGTTTTGAGACATTAGTCACCCATCTTCCATTTGCGAGCTAATCTAATTTAACTTCCTTTCTTGATCCCTAACTCACTGCAATTGATTGGCTCAGACAGCCGTGAGCAGAGCGAGCCCATTGCCAGTATTTTTTCCTATGCTTAGTATTATATAGCTGTGATCACATAAGGAATACAATCACAATATCTTGTTATTTTCACTTACTATTTCAGAAGTATTTGACGCCATTAAAACCCCTTTTAAACACAGTGTTAAATGCCATATAGTATTCCATTGTGTGAATGTGACATACTTAACTTTTTTTGTTAAATTCTTAAGTTTACTATTCCCTCTTACAAATAACGGTGACAAATATCTTATGTCCCAAGTTAGCATCTAAAAATACTTATTTAACTGAAATTTGAATCCCTAAAATGTATTTCAAATGGGGTTATGTACGTTACACTGTACAGAAACATCAAATATGTGGATTTTGGCCCAAATGTTTAGGTAACACCATTCTTCATGAGACGGTGTTCTTATTTTTAAACTCCCATGACATTTTCAGGATTTTTTTGCATATCCATTAGGGCATTTTGGATTATTATGTCAAGGCAACCTTTCTAACAGGCTGCTGTTTTTTATTGTAATTAATGTCTACATGAGTGGTTTTGTGGAAGTCCTCGATAAAATTCTCAGTTTAAAAATTGAGTGTCAGACACTAAATGGACATTCAGATTGGCTGGTAATAAAACAGATGTGAGAAAGCTTTCACCGACTGAGCAAAAGGGCAGAAAATTAGCATAAAATCACTGAGTGGGAGTGACTCAGCCAGGAGACAAGCACAACCTGACAGAAAAATGAAGCATCAATTAAGACAAATCCTATCCCAGGAAAGCAAAAACATCATATATGATATCGCTCAGTAAAATGAACATATGATGAATGTGATGTATATGACAGTATTTGCATTACCTTCCCTCCAGGTTAGACATGGATTAGTCAGAGAATGAAGACTCTAAGACAAAGACCGAGAAGAAGCCTCAGCATAAGGAAACTCACTTCAAAGTCATTCAGGCGGACAATCTAATCCTCATGGCCAACACGTGTTGAACGCAATCCAGCACAGCAGAAAGCGATTGCACAGAAGTAGGCAGAAGTGAGGAAATGACACAGTTCTGTTATCCTTCCCCTCAGAGGAACAAGGACGCGTGGTGTTTTATTAATAGGCACAATCCCTTTATGTAGGTAACCTGGTGAAGGTAATAGGGTGATTTCATGCTCTGCTGAAAAGAGGTGGGATGGCTTTCTACCCTACAGCCCTTGGTGCTCTTTCAAACACTGCATGGAGAGTATTTGCTATTCCTTTACCACAAACAGCATCTTGGTTATATGAAAGCTTCCTGCAGAAGTGTTCTGTTTATGACCAGTGTGCATTTCATATGCTCCAGGGCCTGCTGGCTCATGCTATCGTATCCAATATGGACATTGGTTAATGGAGTCACAATGACAGCAGTCTTTGTTCTTTCATACCTTTGGTCACATCTTGATACACTAATTAACACAAGACCGTTAGGTCAGTGAATTGTGAGGTTGAACTGATACCTTTTACAGTAGGAAATCTCAATGGAGAGATCTTAAGACAAGTTACCAGAACCACAAGATTCTGATGTTTTTAACTGGATTTGTTCATCACAAAGTCCTGGAGATGTATAGTCCATCCCATCTTGGTTCACAAGTGCTGTTTATTCACTCAGTTAACAAGTCTACTGAATGCCTGGTGTGTGCCAAGCACTTGTAGGCACTAAGCATAAAGCAGTAGAGAAAACAAAAAAAGTGTGACCTCTGAAGAAAAATTAAGCAGCACAGAGAGAGAGCGTGGCAGCTTGCCATTTTAAACATTATTTAGGGAAGTGATTATTATTTAGTGATCAGGGAAGGCCTCACTTAGAAGAAGCCATTTGAGTAAGACATAAAGAAGTGGGGGGAAAATCCACAAGGATATCTAAAGAAATAATGTTCCAAGCAGAGGCCCAGAGGAAGGCACATAACCTAACAAGTTTGAAGAGTAGTAAGGAGTATAAAGTAGAGTGAACAAGGGAAGAACAGAGGAGAGGAAGTAGGAGGAGGGGGGTGGGCAATCAGACAATGTGGGCCTTAAATGCAGTAGTAGGGTCTTTGGTTTTGACTGAAGGAGGTGGGAAGCCATTGGAGGTTTACACAGGCTGATCTTACCAGACCTGTCTTTTAACGGGACCTGTATATAAAGAATAGACAGCCAGGAAGTACACACAGAAGACGGAGACCAGTTACGAGACCACTGCAATAATCCAAGTGCAAGATGATGGTGACTTGGAGCAGGGTGTAACACGGTGGGTAGTGAGAATTGGTCAGAATATGGATCAACTTGCTGACAGATTGAACGTAGTGAATGGGAGAAAGAGAGGAGTACCAGGATTGCCCCCAACATAGTTGGATACACAAGTTTGGAGTCCAGCACAGGATCTGGGCTAAACATTTGAATCTAGGAGTCATTAGTGTAGAATGGTGCCTAAAACTATGAGACTGTGTGAGAGCCCTAAGGAGGTAAGTGAAGGCAAAGAAGGTGTCAGAGGAGCCAGCTCTAAGGCACTGCGGTTTGTAGGGGTCAGAACGAAGAGAAGCAAATAGCAAAGCAGAGAGCAGGAGTGGCCTGTAAGGAAGGCGTGTGGCCTCGTAAAACCAAGTGAGCAAGTGTTTCAAGGGGGAGGAAATGACCAGTTGTGCAAATGCTACCAATGGTCAAGTCAGAGGACTAAGAACTGACCATTGGATTAAACAACATGGAAGTTATTAGTAGCCTTGAAATGAGCAGTCTCTGTAAAGTGATGGAGGCCAAGTTCTGACTGAAGTTGGACTGAGGGGGAAAGTGAAGACAGAAATTGGAGACAATAAGTATGAAAACTCTTCCAAAGAACTTTGCTCTGAAGAAAACAGAAATGGGGTAGTAGATGGAGGGGAAAACAAGATCAGGAAAGGTTATGCTTAGATGGGAGAAATACCGCTGTGTCTGTCGGTAGGAACACTGCCGTAGACAGGTAAAAATCAACGTTGCAGGAGGCAGAGGGGAGAATTGCTGGAACTGGAGAGAGACGTTGAGATTTTGAGCTCAAGTGTAACATATGGAATAAGTAGGAGAGAAACCAGAGTATTTGAACACAGATACAGATGAGTGGGTTGATGAGGGAGTAGCAGTTTATAGAAGCTCTCGTCTTATTACTTCTATTTTTGTTTTCGCTTTTGTTTTTCAGTGAAATACGGACCAAGGTCATCAACTGAGAGTGAGGATGGGAGAGGAAATGTTGGAGGCTTAAGAAGAAGAATATGAAGCAGGCTTTGATAATCATGAATGAGCTAGGAAAAGTAGAAGGACGTTGGGGCAGGCCAGGAGCCCACTAGGAAAGAGTGACAGGGCCAGCTTCACTGACTTGTGACCTGTACAGTCACACAGGGCCCTGTACTCAGAAGGGCCCCAGGATTGGTTTAATGCATTGCTATCTCCAACTTGAAATTCTTAATAATTTTATCTTTGAAGTCACGTTTTCTAAGTGAAGTCTGTTGGGACAAGAGAGGGCATGCATGGGCAGAGGAGATGCATCAGGCCGCAGTGCACATGGGTGGTCGTGGTCCAGTGGGAGCCTGCACATGCACAGGATCAAGCCTGGGAGTAGAGTTAGGCGGAACCCTCACACAGGAGTTGGCCTGTCCCATGCCTCAGGGCAGTCCTGGGCACCGCAGTCCTGGGCAGACAGCCCAGACCGGCATTTGCAACCACAGTGGCAGGTGCAAAAGCAGCATGGGCACCAGGAGAGAGGAGGGGCTCTCATGCGGGCAGCTCCTGGAACCACAATGGGAAGCCACTTACTTGCTCCTCTGTCCCCAGAGCCCCTGCAGTGTCCGCATAAGTATGAACTCTCTGGTCTGAGCACAGGGACAGGAACTGCTGGCTCTCAGACAGCAAACTTGTCTGTAAATTGTTATAAAATGAAAGCATGCACACAGATATTGTGGTAAAGAATATCAAGGAGTTATTAGAATTCTTTAAACAGTTTAGAATCTCCAGTTTCAAAACTTGCTGTGGGGCCGGCCCTGTGGTGCAGTGGTTAAGTGTGCACATTCCACTTAGGCGGCCCAGAGTTCTATGGCCCAGATCCCAGGTGCAGACATGGTACTGCTTGGCACGCCATGCTGTGGTTAGCATCCCACATATAAAGTAGAGGAAGATGGGCATGGTTGTTAGCTCAGGGCCAGTCTTCTTCAGCAAAAAGAAGAGGATTGGCAGTAGATGTTAGCTCAGGGCTAATCTTCCAAAAAAACAAAAAAAACTTGCTGCAACATCGCAATGCAAATAGCCACAAGCTTAGAAATAGAAATTAAATGAAAAATCATCACATTCAGCATAAAAAATACTATTTTCATATGAAGCTTCAGATGAATTGATTATTAGTGAAGATGACAATTTTTTTTGTAATTTAAGATAGAGCAAGAGAATGCATAAACAAGCATTTTGAATAATATATAAGTCATGACACCACTTTAGGTTACTTTGTACAATCTCTACAAGTTACAGGAAATATCAGAGGAAATATTAAAATGCCACTGTATAAATTTACAGCCAAAATTAAATTCAGACTTACTTGAAGATGATTTTATGAAGAGTTCAATCTTTTTAGAAAAATTGCTCTGCAAGAATCATTAACTCAAGAAATACTAAAATTTATATTTCAAATAATTTATCAGAAAGGTAAGGTACTCATTACAGAAGAGCATGAGGGGTAGGAAGCAAGAATCATTGGGACCATGTCAGATGATGCCTACCACAAATGGGATGAAGGGACGGTGATATCGATAGTTTTAGAAATCATTTCTAGAACCCGTTGGTTGCCCTGCTTCTTCATTTGTATCCGCATCTATGTGTTCCCAAATATGGCTTCCTGTGTACTTCTGACAATAGATAAGCAGTGTTTTGACAGTTCTGAATGACTGCAAGCCACATAACAAATTTCTCAAACACTGTTTCTGTGAATTTCCTTCTTGTTATCTGACATCATTTGTCAGCAGCCCCATGTTTCATCTGTTCATTATTAATAATCATGTCAACAAAGATAATAACATATCAGGTAAAAAAACAAAAAAGAAAAAAATGTGTGCCAATCTTGTCACAGCCTATACGGTAAAAATTCTTCCAGTAGCATTTGCATCATCAGAAAGATCCTTCTCAAAATTAAAATTTATCAAAATTTTTTAAAATCTTGCATTTGCTTAGAAACTACCTGAAACTTACTGCTGGTTACAGGTGGACTTCCTGTCAGTCGATGGTTGACTGCTCTCCGAGTGTCCAACCCCTGAGCAACTCCCAAGGTTTCCTGTAGGAAAGTTACTTTGGATGAGCAAGTATGTTGAAACTCTTCTTCAGCTAATAAAATTCTTCACCATGTGCACGTTTACCCTTTAAAAGTTCACATACTCATTCAACATATTTGCTTTCCTTATTTCTCTGTTAACATGGGATCATTTCCTAATTCAGTGATAGCTATAACAATTACTCTTTGTGGTGGTTCATTTTATGTGTCAACTTGACTGGGCCAGGAGGTGCCCAAATACATAGCCTGGGCATGTCTATGAGGGTATTTTTGGATGAGATTAAGATTTGAATCAGTAGACTGAGTAAAGCACTTCTTAATATGGGTGGGCCTCATCCAATCAGCTGAAGGTCTGAATAGAACAAAAAGGCTGCCTCTCCTACAAGTGAGAGGGACTCCTCCTGTCCGACTACTTGAGCTGAACATCAGTCTTTTCCTGACTTAGGACTTGAGCTGAAAAATGGACTCCTCTTGGCTCTCGAACCCACCAGCTTTTGGGTTGGAACTTACACCATCGGCTCTCCTGGGTCTCAGGCCCTCAACACAGACTGAAACGATACCATTGGGTCTCTTGTTCCTCCAACTTGCCAACTGCAGATCTTGGGACTTGTCAGCTTCCAACTTCGTGTGAGACAGTTCCTTATAATAAATACACACACTCACATATACAGCCTGTTTGTCCTGTTTCTCAGGAGAACACTCACCAACATACTGTTGCTCCTTAGCTCATAGTTACTACTCTCATTATTGCAGTAACCATAATGCATTAGCATCCCTCAGTTGTTGCACAGCGACAGGCTGCACCCCAAATTCTGGCCCATATAATTGGGAATAATTCACAATACAATCAAGGTGAAAGAACTTAGGTGCCATGCTCAACCCCTCACTGCAGAAACAACTCAAAACATCTGCTGTGCTGATGCTTACTTAATAGAGTCATCTCATACTTTCATACCAACAAATATATTAGGAAATCGTGACTCTGTGAGATTTTCACAACTATTGACTTCTTTTTTTCAGGGAAGGATTCACTCTGAGCTAACATCTGTTGCCCATCTTCCTCTTTTTTTGTTTTCTTCTCCTCAAAGCCCCAGGGCGTGGTTGTGTATCCTAGTTTTTAGTCCTTCCAGTTCTCTATGTGAGCCCCCTCCACAGCAAGGCAACTGACAGGCCGGTGGTGTGGTTCCATGACCAGGAAACAAACCCAGGCCGTGAGGGTGAGAGCGCCAAACTTTTTGTTTGATGTTTGATGTTCTAACCACTAGAACATCAGGGCTGGCTCTTAACTTTTTAAACTCTCAAGATATTCCTATGAAGAAAGCATTAATAGGCCCATTTTAAACATGAGACACTGGGAGATTAAGTAGTTCAATCAAGTTCACACAGGTAGAATAGAAGAAAGAACATGCGTTTTGCAATTAAATCCTTGCTTTTCCACTCACCTTTTGTAAGTTACCTAAACTCTGTGAGATTAAATTTGTCATCTACGAAATGGGGAGAATACTGCTTGTCACAGATAGTCATTGTGAGGATTTATCCAATCATGTATGTTCAAATGCCCAATACAATACCCGCTATTTATTACATACTCACTAAATTGTGGTCCTCTTTTCCTTTTCCTGTCTCCCTCAAGCGCTCATTGCCTATCTTGGGAAAGACAGTGAATTGCATAGATATTTCTGAAACAAGATAATATAGTTCTTCAAACTCTAACTTACTCAAAGCTGATCATTTATACCAGGGCTCTTGTTGTTGTTGTTTTGCAAGCATGTTAGATGTTGAAAATCTTTAGGAGATGCATACATTTCTTAGAGAGACTCACCGTTCACTACTGTCCTGCATCTTGGCTCACTCATACATTCACGTTACCCTCCTAGCCCCTACAAGGTTTGAAATTCCAGCCTCCGCAATGAATGTATCCTATGATTCTGCCACTTCAATGACTTCCTAACAAAACTGGTTTGTGCACAATGGTCTAATTTTATTTTAAAATTCTGGAGAGTGACACAAACAGGAGTTGGGAGACTGACACAAAGAATCCATAAGTTCTGATGGCCAAATCAAAGTTGTTTTCCCTACTTCCCCAGTAAATGTGGTCACATTAGCTACATGCAAACGCCAGAGCTCAGCAGTAATTCATAACTGTCAATATACCAAGAATCCTTAAAAAAGGGGCAGTGGGGTGGGAAGGGATTACATTTACATCAAGGTAACCTAATTTTCAAAGTATTGCTAAAAAAGTATCTCTGAGTTGTATGTGACGTCTTTTTTTTTTCTTTACTCTCGAGTGACTTCAAAATAACTATTGTAATTTGAGACGTGGACCATGTAAAATGGACCGAATGATAAGATAATGGGCAAAAGCATTTCCAAAATGAGACCAGCTGTCGACCTTGTCTTTGGAAGGGAGTTCTGGCAGACTTCCATTGGCCCCCAGCCTAGCCTGGTTTCAAACTGATTAGCAAACATTCTAGTCAATCAAACCTGTCCCAAATTAAGTTGTTAGTCAGAAGAAAGGAGCAGTATGATTTGCATTACAAAGCTCTCAGGACTCTGATAGATGAGATGTGACTTCCCTGAGGCTCCTTCATATCGAGTAGAAATAAGGATTCTCTTCTTTCTAAATCAAGAGGGAAGAACGAGTAAGCCCAGAGCCTTTTTACCTACTAAAGAATGGACTAGAATTGAGTGTTCTGATGTTTCTACATTTGTAGCAGATGCAAGCGAATAGTTTTACACAAAGTGTATTTCTACCTTCAAAGTCATCTTGGCCCATATGCAGAAATGCTTGCAAATCTCCACTTTGTTCTAGAAATAGATATCTGTTCTATTCTGAGATAGGACTACCGTCTTGGTTATTGGCTAATCAATTGACTTTAGGCTTTCATTATATTTTATAATGCCTCACGAATTATGATGTGACCTGGCATACATTCCAATCTGCAGGACAACAAAGCTGAAATAAAATTCTCCAGTTATCTGGAGATTTTATGAAAATTGAATTTTATTCCAGGTTATTGCCTGAAAGGATGTTATTACCAGACTAATAAACTAAATCATGGCCTTAGAGCACAGAGCAAACTTTATCTTCAGGATAGGTCTAAGAAACCATCTAGTCCAAAGTTGTGGTTTTGGAGCTCAAGACATTGTGGCTCAGAGACATTAAGTGATCCTCCTAAGGTCACACTGCAAAGTAGTACCAGAGCTTGAATTAAAATGTAGGTTTTCTGATTCTTAGCCAAATGCTTTTCCTGTGTAAGAGTGATAATTTTGTGTCCTCAGGAAGCCTAAAGTACTGTCCCAGAGTGATTTAACAGGATCTGGCTCCTTAGGAATCATTTAGTAATACAGATATAAGCTGGTTTTTAATGTGTCTAAAATTGACTGTGTGACCGTGTGTATAAAACGTTAAACCAGAAGACAGATGTGATGTGAAGCTGGCAACCAGCCATGTCCTGCTATATATATCCCTGCTAGGAGACAATATAATTTCCACCTTACCTACTTTAGGATAATATGAGTAGCTTGTAAATATTCAAATCCTAAAGTGCTGGCTGCATTCCAGGGCCAGCTATGTCAGGGTGCTTACAAGCTTAGGAGCTCTTTAAGCTACAAAACCCTCAAACGATAGGAGTGGAGGAGAGAGAAAGAAAAGAATCAAATTCCTAATTACTGTAAACCAAAGAGAAATTTCCATCCTCAGCATTCTGTAGGGTAGGAAAAAAACTTTTCCTCTACCCTCTTACGTTCGGTATCTGGGACCTGTGAATTAAACTGACACAAGACAGGCTAACAGAAGAAAAATGCATACAAATTTAACTGATGTTTTTAATTTTATATGCATGGAGGCTATTCAGAAAAGAAGTGACAACCTAAATAAACGGTTAGACTTGGAAGCTTATATACTATTTTAATAAAGGATGATAAACTATGGAGAAACGATTAGACAAAGGAAAGCAGAGATTGGGCTTCTAGGGGCAGTAAATTGTGGGAGGAAAACTATATGGGGAAACTAATGGAAGATAAGGGCTATTTTAGTTTGTTTAGGCATATTTTTGGTGCCAACTTTCCATCATCTTCATGGCCATAAAATTTCCCCCCAAAAGGAGATTTATGGCAGTCCACATTTGTCAGAATTTTCTACATTTAGTCAGATAAGGGAAGCTCTGAGAAGGCTTCTTTCTGCATCTGTTGATTCCCAATCACCTTCACCACAAAATAATCCATGAGCCAGCCCTGACAGCCTAGTGGTTAAAGTTTGGTGCTCTCACCACTTCAGCGGCCAAGGTTGGTTTCACAGAACCACACCACCCCTCTGTCAGTTGCCATGCTGTGGCAGCAGCTGACACAGAAGAACTAGAAGGACTTACAACTAGGATATACAACCATGCATTGGGGCTTTGGGGAGGAAAAAGAAAAAAAAAGAGGAAGATTGGCAACAGATGTTAACTCAGGATGAATCCTTCTGTCTAAAAAAAAAGAAGAAATCAGGCCTGGCATGTTGGTGTAGTGGTTGAGTTCACACTCTCTGCTTTGGTGGCCCGAGGTCCACAGGTTCAGATCTGAGGTGCAGACCTAGCACTGCTCATCAAGCCATGCTGTGGCAGCATCCCACATAAAAGAGAGGAAGATTGGCACTGATGTTAGCTCAGCTACAATCTTCCTCAAGTGAAAAGAGGAAGATGGCAACAGATGTTAGCTCAGGGCGAATCTTTCCCTGCAAAAACAAAAATAAAAATAAATCCGTATGCTAATGTGGCATATTTTGGAGTGGCATATTCTGATCCCTTTCAATTCAATGGGAAATGGGAAAGGCCATCCCAAGCCATTTTATACAGAGAAAGAATCTAGTTGATAGGAGGATAAGAGATTTCACACGATTCTAAAACTTAATTGCTGGAACATGGCTTAGAGACCATCATGCACAGCTCACTGTTTTTACAGGTGAGCAAAGTAAGGCTGCCGGGGCTTCCCCCGAGGTCTTTAGCTAATGGATAAGGAGCTTAAGGAGGTCTCCTGACCTTCAGTCCAACTCAACATTTCAATAAGTTCAATTAATCAATCAGAGATTTGCTGGCAGATGTGCCCTACAATGTCACCCAGGAGATGTGGTCTTCATCCTTGACACAGTCCACATCAGTACAAACACAACAGCTGCAGCTCTTTTTTGAAAGCGTCCATATCTCTCGTACTAAGTGGTGTATGAAAGGTCCTTCTCAAATCAGATATAATCTAATATACGCACTCAATAAATTTGAGACCAAAAACACTGTAAGGAAAAAAATAGATCTTAGTATTCCTTTTCCATCAATCCTACAAAAGTTACAACTTTAAAATTACTCAATGTCCAAAAAACGTGTGCCTATTCCCTAACCAATGTCCATGGATTATTTTCAATAGCAACCTGAACATAGAGACCCCACATCCCAATACATATATTTTGATACAATTGCTCCTTTCCTTTGAGAAGTTCCAAAGTGCTATCGGATAGAATGAAGCTCATAAAACAGAAAGGAAAGAATATTTGTGGTTTGGAGATTCTCCTACAGCTGGTCTCAAACATCAAGGCCTGTTTCAGAGATTCTTTAAAAATGTATGTCTAGAATAATCCTTTACTCTTTGAATTTAAAACTTTAAGTTTTAAGACTATGCTAAACATGAGAAAGACAGGACTAGACCTTGACACTTATTAACACTTCACAGCACAGTTCCATTTTTGGAATTCTGGAATAGCTCCTGTGGACCTCACCAAAATAGGACAGACACACAAATAAGCATTTGAAGATACAAAGTTAAATGGGTGGTACAGAGCATTCAGCGTGGAGGAAATGACACAAGCATATGCAGAGAAATGCAAAATTATTAGGTATGTTCCAGGAAATTGTTTCTGGAAATATGTTCCAGGTGAGCAAATCCCACTGCCAGTTTTAGCTCTGGAGTCCAGCAGATCTGAGTCTGAAGCAGCCTTCTGCCTTCTATCAGAAAATGTACCCTTCTCTCCCTCAATTTCTCTTTTATAGAATGAGGAATAAGAATAGAATTTACAGTGTTCTGGCAAAGATGAAATGAAAGAAATGAATATAAAGTTCTTGGCACAGTTCCTGGCAAAGAATGAGATAAACAAACACAAGTAATTATAACAATAATTATTATTAGTTACTACTAATAATATAGTTTATATGGAGAGTTTAGCTAGAGAAATAAAGAGGATGTGAGTTAGTAAGTGGTCAGGTCCAATCACGGAACTATCATTTCTAATTCATACGATCAAATCTACTGAAATCTCAAGTACACATTAGAAAAATGCTCAGAAGTCCAAGAATGTTCAAAGAAAAATCACTTGCACCCATCATTAGTTCATCATTATGGGCCCTTAATGCAGGCTCTCTCCTCCTTTGGAGACATGCTATCTGTGAGAAGAGAAGGAGCCACTTGCCTTATGGGAAAACGTGCTTTGGATTAGTGCTCAGGGGAGGCACTGAATGCGGATAAATTTTGCTTCGTGCTCCTTAAAGTGAAAAGCCAACTGTGCTATCTTGGATCCATTTCTGATATGGCAGATACCTACCAAAATCACAATCATCATGAAAGCTTTTCAAAGAACATATGCAACAAAGGCAGTGAACTGCTCTGCATGTCTCCTCAGTGAAAATGACCTGTGTGTCTCCTAAGTAAAAATGTAATTTTGAGGGCTTCTTGAATGCAGAAAATTCTCCAAAGGAGCAAGAGAATCTCACTAGTTTGATTGGTAGTTACAACAACTTTTATCGATTGTGCGTGGTTACTAATAATTCTTAGCAAACGTGTTTAATTCGTATGATGTAATATTCAACTTTTTTTATGAAGTTGTTCTTTGTATGTCTTTTCCTAGATCCCAGAACAGGCTCTTCAGAGGCAGCACAACCATGATTTGTGCTTCTCCACATACCAAAAGTAGTCATCATAGAGATCAACGTACACACAACAAATGTTGGTTGAATACATTGCACCTTTATCCTAAGTTGCACCATTATAAATTGCACTGTGCAGTAAATTGCACAGTGAAATAGCCATCCTAGTCATAATACTCTCTCTGCAGGGTACCTTGCACAGAGGGAATCTAGGAATTATTGACATCACTGAAAGACCTTGGAGTATCAGACAGTGAAATAACCTCCAGTTACTAGCATCTTAGAAAGTCTGTGCACTGAGAGAGTGTTCCAAGAGATGCATGGCAGAGGTTGCAGAAAGTGAAGCAGTAAGGTCCCTCAAACCTTGGAAATTCTACGATTAAATATTCTACCAATGCTATTTCACAAACACATATTTTAATAGTTCTTACCAGTTTCTATTTTACTCACTTTTGAAAGGTCATTTAATTTTTTTAAGTGAGCTCATTAGCGAGCAAAGTGGTCTTGAATGATTGCAGGTGGCAGTACTATCGTATTACCCTCCTAAAAGCTAAGGTGACACCAATTAAATTAAGGGTGACTGATAATTCTCCTTTATTACTACACCTGTATTCATATTTAGATACTTTTCATTAATGCTCTTGGGGTCAGTTAAAAGATAAAGGCAAACTCAACTCAGCTCATTAATAAAATTTAAAATTGAGTTTCCAGGCTCTATATGTTAATTACTCTCTGCCACCACTGAGGCATTTTAAATCTGCACAGACATGCACACAAGCAATGAAAAGAGACTGCCTAGAAATGAACTTAGATGAAGAAAAAAATAACAGACAGGATAAACAAGATCGGCAGCCCTGCCAATTCTTCCCTCCTCCCAATGGTCCTTTTAACTTATTCATGTTGGCTGATGCTGTTCTCGGGTGACCTGCTGTTGTAAATGCCTCATTGTTTGGTAACCAAAGGCAAAAGCATTCTTGTTGCTGGTGACCTGATTAAGAATTTTGAAAACAAGAGACATAGCGGGTTAATGATCTTTCTGCATGGGACCTTTGCACTTTGTAACCACTCAAGCTTTCAGAACACAAAGATGTGACCTTTCCAGTCCTCCTGCTTCCTATAATGTGCGGTGCTGGTTGGTACAAGGAAAATGCCAGTCGAATCCTCCTAATTGGCTCCCAATACAAACGGAGTGATCACCACCCAAATCGTTAATCCAGACTCATTTCATTTACTCTAAATAAAGGAGCATTAACAAGTCTCTTCTATTTCAATGTCCCTTTGTGTGTATGTGTGTGTGTGTGTGTGTGTTTGCATGTCTGTCTGTGTGCCTGTCATTTAGACATATAACCAGCTGCTACCCTGAGCCTTTTCTTGGTAAACTCTTGTTCATTTTCAGCTTTTTCCTGACACTGGCATTCCAGTTGAATGGTGATCATTAAGTTAATTTTTAATGTACTAATTTACAGCATTCTATGATTCCATGTTTTGTTTTGTTTTTTGTTTGGTGAGGAAGATTGGCCCTGAGCTAATATCTGTTGCTAATCTTCCTCTTTTTCCTTGAGGAAGATTGTCCTTGAGCTAACATCTGTGCCAATCTTCCTCCATTCCATATGTGCGATGCTGTACAGCATGGCTTGATGAGCAGTGTGTGTGTAGGTCCACACCCCGGATCCAAATCCATGAACCCCAGGCCGCCAAAGCAGAGCACGTGAACTTAACTACCACACCACCAGGCCAGCCCCAACTATGATTCCAGTTTTTAAAAAGGTGCAGAATGCATGAAAATTTCCCTTAAGATGCTGACAACTAGTGAAAACACAACACTGATAATTTTTTATTAAACAGGAAAACTAAAGCTAGAATGAGATGGGGCTCAGTACTCTTCACACTCTCCTGAAAACTGAACACAGGGAAATCCCAGGTCATCCAGGTCATCTACCATCTGGTCGTTTCACCTTTCGATTTTTCCCAGCCATCATTCAGGAGTGAAAATAATGTCTGTTAACAACTCTGTTCCCAGACTCCATCTACATGCCCCCCTGACCCATTACAACCCGCTAACCACTGTAGCACTGACTACAGGAGCTAAACAAAATTAATTGCCCCAGTTGTAGTGCTGTCTACTACGACTGATAGAGGCACAGAAAAGGAAATTTTACACATTTGGAGGGATGGTTAGTCTTTTGCCAAATACTGGAGTCTCCTACTGAAACATCATATATAATATGTAAGTAAGAGTAGGAAATGTAGTAAGCACTGACAGATATATATTAAATTACTTACAAGCTTTATAAAAGTCTAGGAGTTCCGTTAGAGATGTGTGACTAGGGTGTGACTACTAAGTGACATGCCAACACAATGGTATGACCATAGTTGCATAAATAGCACCTCTCACCCCTCTTCCTGGAAATAACACTAGAAGCAGCAAGAAGAATTTTTAAAAATAAAAGTTCCATTTTTAGCAAAATTAGGAGAAAATAGATATAAACTGTAGACCCCAAAAGTCTGTGTAGACACTCAAAAGGGCTGATCAAGTAAGTCAATGTGAGAGGAAAGAAAAAAAAGAAGGATAGGTAGGCACAGTGTAGCTGATTTCAGACAGTGCTGGTAAAAATTACATTTCCTGAAGGCCAGAGACTCACTCTGAAGCACAAAAATTGTCTCTTTTGTTGGCAATAATGGCTTCAGGAACTGAGACCGACAGGGATGTCACCAGAAGCCTTTCCAAGCCCAGTTTGGTTCAGAGAAGGTGGGGCTATACAAAGAATAACATTGGTTAGCCAGATTTGCAGAATAATCTGTTTCCATGGTAACAGAAGAGCAAACCTGGGGTTGTTAAGTGTGTGAGATAACTTTGGCCCCTTCCCGTCCTCCATAGGAACCTCCCACAGATTATTGATCCAAAAACATTCAATTAATTCAGTTATAAATAACTACTGATTTATATTAAAACACTATAAGAAAAAATTATGGAAAAGAAAAGCAAAACTTATCCATAGATTAAAAAGTGCACAACAAAAATCATTGCCAAAGACAAGATGAAAATTTTACCCAAATATTTTGTGATGAAATAAAAAGCTTAGTGAAGCTATCACAGCAACAATAGAAGACCATGAAGCAGACATACAAGAACTCAGGAAAGAAGTAGTAAGACAATAAAAAGAGAGAAAGTGTCAGCTAGCAAAAGCCAGAAAAAAAGAAGAAAAACCAAAATGATCAAGGAAATAAAGGTAAATCTGAAAGAAGAACAGAGATGAAAAGAGGCTATAGAAAACACACTAAGAAACATAGAGGATAGAAATGAAAAAAGTAAATAAAATGAAATGAAATAAAGGAAGAGTTTTAAAAGAGTGAGAGAGAAAATGATGACTATAGATGATAAGCAAAGATCATCTGAAATACACCCAAAAAAAGGAGTATTGAAAAAAGAAAACGCCTTGAAACAGCACAGTTCCTTTAAAAACTGATTCAAGAAAACTTTTCAAAAATAAAATTAGATTCCCAAAAGGCGAAACAGTAAGAATATCCTAGAAATCTTTTTAAGAACATTAAAGAAAAAATCATTTGGCCTGTCAGGCAAAAGGATCAAGTCAGTCACAAAAAAGAGAATGTCTCATATTTTTCTACGTTCAATGTCAAAACACAGCCAAACAACACTTATAAGATCTTCTAAAAGGGAAACTGAGAACCAAAGCTTTTATACCCTGCCCAACTGCCCCTCAAATAGAGACTTCAGGCAGTTTTAAACACACAAGAACTCAGGGAATATCTTCCTTTGTGGGAAATCTACTAGGAAATGAACTTCAGCCAACCAAGCAATGAGAAGGAAAACTACAGCAAAAGAATTGTGACTAAGACAAAAATAAACACAGGAATCAGGGTAATAAAATGAATGTAAATGTCATATGCCTTGGAAATAGACAAATACACAGCTAACATAAACTGGAAGAGGAAGGAGGAAAGAATGTAGCTCATAGAAAATCAAGGCAGCTGCATGGAGCCCTGCAGTGCATATAGTTCACGCTTCTGAGGGTACCATTCCCCTTAGACTCTGACATGAATGGCGACCCCTGGCCCTGTGTAGACACAATGGGTGCGAACAAAGGCTGAAGTCCTGAGGAGATTTACTTCATTCGCCTCTCTGTACGAGGTGGGAGTCAAAGTCTATCATTTAAAGTGATGAATCAAATTTTAGAAATATAAGCATATTTAACAGTAAAATGGCAAATACTGAATACTAAGACATGGAACATGTTTTTGATGCAATTCCAGAAGTGAAAGAGATGGAAAGAAAAAGCAGAAAGAGAAAACACCTAATTTTAACACTGATCAAAATAGGGAACATAACAAATACTGTGTAAATGAATGGATGATTAAAAATACTATACAACGTTATTTAAAAGGCTACCATTGAGCAATTATCCAAACCTAGCTACCAGAAAAATTGTTCACAAACAAGTAAATCATACCACATAGTGAAAAACTTCTGAAAATTTACAACATAAAATCTAATATAAGACATTAAAAACCAAGCATAACTATTATATCAGTAAATGTAAACGTGTTATATGAATAACATTAATATGTTATATATAAGCAAATGTTTTATATATATTTATGTGTGTATATATATATAAATATATAATACATAAACAAATCATTAAAACATTGCTGAAGGACATAGAAAAGAATTTGATCAGATTTCCAGAATAGCTGTGTGAGGAACCTGGAGTACACTTCATTTCCCAGTGAAACAAACATTTAACAGACAAAGATTATAAAACACAAACATTTAAAATCTCTGGAAATTGACCTGCAGGCATACAGCAAATCAACAAGCATTTATTCAAGAAAATCTCCTATATGTCGATAAGAACAGTGGGAGGCTGTAACATCTAAACCAGAAGCTGCTCCCATCCCTTCCTCAGCTACATATTATAGAATGTCGACTCTATAACTTGAGGCCAAGAAGATGGCATCCTTTTTAACACCAGTCCCAACCAAAAGGCTACGATTTCACCCCAAGAGAGGCAGGTTGCCAGTATCTCTCACCCCAGTCACCAACCCTCTAAGTAAAGGAGATTAAGATGGCATCACAAATAGTGGTGAAAAGATGGGATATTTCAGTAAGTGGTATTTAGACAACTAGATAAATATATGAAAAAATAAAGTTAGATCCATTTCTCACGTTACATACCAGAATAAATTCCAAATGAAAGAAAAATTTAAATAAAAATAAAACCATAAAGGTAACATAAAATACTGTGGAAGAATTCCTCTAAAACCTGGAAATGAGTGAAGCCTTTCTAACTATTTCTGCAAACTTAGAATCCATGGAATATTAACAATTTACTACATATAGATAAAAAATGTCTATATGGCAAAAAATAGTAAGCAAAATTAAAAGACATGACAAATTAGGGGGAAATATTTTATCACAAAGAGTTAATCTTTCTAATATATAGGAAGTTCTTAAAAATTAATAAGGGAAAGATTAATAACAATAAAGAGAAGGGTCCAAAGATACAAACAGAGAATTCTCAGAAAAATTCAAATGACTCTTTGACAGATGTCAACCTCGGTTATAAAACAAAAATGCAAATTAAATTACCCTGAAATACCATTTTTCACCTATTAGATTGGCAAAAACTCAAAGCTTTATGACATATGCCATCCATGGGGCTGTGGAGTGTAAAATTTTACTATCCCTAAGGAAGGCAAATAGTATGTATCAAAGTTACAAATACACGTGATCTTCGACAAAGCAATTCCACTCTCAGGTTTACACAACAGATACAGTTATTGAATGTGTGCAAAATAACGTATGTCTAACTGTATTTGTTGAATCATTATTAGCAAAGGATTAGGAATTAACCTAATCATTTTTCAATAGGGGACTCGTTAAGTAAATTATAGTGTAAACCATTCTATGGAATGCTGTGCAGTCATAAAAAATTTCATGAATTCTACATACTGACTGATACGGAATATTGTTTAGAGAAAAAGCAAGGTCTAGAGCAGTGCGTTTAATATACTACCTTCTATGTAAAAACTGGGAACCTAAGGGTCTACATTTGATTTAGAAACTCTTGAAGGATGCACAAGGAACTAATAATATCCTAATGATTGTGGGCTGTGGGAACTGGATGTGGGACAAGTGCGAGATTAGGACGAAGACTTTTCAATGTATACTTTTAAATTCTTGTATATTTAATCATGTACACTAACTTTCTACTAAAATCAAATTTTAAAATAAAAAAATTAAGACGATATGGGTCAAATAAGTAATTCTCCACTCCTTCCTGTTAAACTCTCTAGAAAAATATATCCACAGGAAACAATTGCAAAAAGATAAAATAAAATAAAAAGCAACATTTATTACTAGCTGGGTGAGATTTTGGCCCCAAACTCCACAGGCTGAACCACCTGGAGGATTCTTTCAGCCTTGTCTAGAGACCTGAATGGACTCCATCCTCCTGCAAGCGAATCTGAATCTCAGTTACACACCCACCAGGGCCAGAGAAAGAGAAAGCAATGAGAGAACAGGGATAACAATTTCTCCAAAGACCAGGGCTAATCTCGCCTTCTCCTGTCAAGCAGCAGCCGAGGGCCAGGCTGCCACACAGCTAAGGAGGGCACAGGCATTGGCCCCTGAAACCCTCCTCTGCCTCCTAGAAATGTCTGAAGGGAAGTAAATGTCTGTTCAGTGATCTTGTGGTTAGAATGAGCAGAGAGACCACACACAGTGATTTTCACCCCTTCAAGGCCCCACCTCTAGAAAATGTGAACCAATTATTATCACAAAACTGGAACACTGTGCCTTGTTTTAGGGAAATGACTTTTTCGCCCTTGATCAACACTCGGAGACAAGAGGTTGGGGCAAGAGGCCTGTGCTCCCTGGAGAGGCTAACTGGATGCTTTCCAAGGATAGGTTCAGGAGTTTATCAGCTACAGAAGACATGGTTTAATGCTTTCCCTCAATAAATATTTACACATACATAATCTACAGGAATTGAATCTACAATGTGCATCATTTCTTGTAACTTGAAAAAAGTCTAAGATTAACCCAAGCAGAAATGTAATTACAGATAATACAATACACACAGTCACAGTTTAAATTTCAAATGGAGCATTTTTGCATGCTAGGGTAGACACAGAGGCTGTTTGCTATAGGGTCCCTGGAGACAAGTCTATTCAATCATTTGCATACTGTTAAATGACACTTTTCTAGTGAAACTAGAAGGTATTAAGCCTATATCCGTGTGTTTTCTAATCTATTCGATCAATATTGCCATGAGAGGTTCAGAGATTAACTATTTCCATGTATGGCTCTTTGAACTTGTTCACAATTCACATGAACAAGAAATTTAAATGTAGGGTAATAATTTATATAATGTAAAACTCAGTTACCTAAAGTCTTTGGAATATGAGAATTCTGGACAGCCAAAAATTCTAGATAATTGAGTCAGTCATCATGAATATTACATTATATCTATATATGTTACTATGTAGATATAATCTCTATTATATATACACACACATAGTAGACATAACAAGGCCTACTCAAGTATGTGGGGTTATTTGCATTGCTCAGCTTTTTCATCTTTTTCACGGTTTCTCTCCCTCCATTGCTGCCAGGGCCCTCATGTAGCAGCTTTTCTCTCTATTTCTAATTTTCTCATTTTACATCTACTGCAGGTTTAGAAATCATATACTGAAGCTTCTTTAAATAGTATACAAGATTAGGCTTTGAAATATGGGCTAAGGACATCGCTTGATGCCAGGGCACGAGATTTTAATGCAGGCACTTAGAGCTATCCACTTTGGCTGTGGATACAAGACTGTGCTTACTGTTCTGGGCTACATCTAATAGAGGAATGTGCTGATATATGGGTTTGGGCTAGATTAGGCATCACTTTATAAGAAATGTCTACCCTATTTTATTTATGCCTCGCTTTTTTATAAAAAGGAACTGTATTAAAAGGCATATAAAATCACAAGATATAATTTTTTTAAAAAAAAGTAAAGAACAAATGAGGTGAAGTATAAGGCAAAAGGAAAGAAAAGACAGAGTCAGGTATAGGACTCATCATGCAATGCATGCCAACCAGTCCTCTCTATTGGCTGGAGATGAGGAACAAATTTGGTTTTGTGCTCTGTGGTCTGACCAAAGAAGGTAACAAAATTCATATTGTCCGCCTAGTGTAAATAAAACAATTGCTTCGATAAAGCACAAGTTTTTCCAATAGTGAGTCCAGAAAGCAATTTTTCCTTAGTTCCTCATCAAGAAGTCACCATGAAATGTAAAAATAGCATCCTCAACAACTTTACAAGAGACACAAAGATGAATTTCACTGGACTGTTTTTATAAAATTCTGCAATGTGAGTCAACAGCACAACACAACGGGAAAAGTTCTATGGGGAAAAGAAAAGGTTCCAGCTCACGAAAAACACGTAAAATGACTTATTCCAAAATACAACCGCAGCTGACTGTCTGTGGCTGCTCCTGGTGGCCCGATGGCAGTGGTGACAGTGTGAGGTACACACTTGGTCAGTTCTCAGTGAACAGTGTGAGTCTACTTAGCACCTGAAGGGTGCTTGACAGGCCCTCCTAGGTCCCACTAGTCTGTCCCTGTTCTTCAGCACACCAGGCAAGTGTTGATTTAAGCCAAGGAAACACAGTGGGGAACTTCATTGTTATTCCAAATATCCACTTAAAATACAGTTGCTCACTATGAGCTTTAGAACAAGGGAAGTAGAGACAAATTAATCAAAAGAAACAATTCATTAAAGACATTACTGTCAGTGTCAGTGGTCAACGCATGAAGCAACCTGGAGGAAGTACTAGCATATTGCTAAACGCAGGATCCAACACAAAGAGGGGGAAAGGGAAAGAAACTTCAGCATATGAATACAGTACCACTCTTTTTTGCCTGGGAAAGCAAGCCAAAATGACAACGCTGACTCCTTAACTTAACTTCCTATATAAACAAACAGCAATAGCATTTCCCCAAAGGAAAGAGGAGCAAATTGTTCATAATGAGGTAAGATTTGGAATTAAAAACACAAACAGTGGTGTGCTTGAACAAAGCAAGATTATCTAGTGCTAACACTGGATCAATTGTCAGTTGAGTGAAAAGATAACCACATCTCCAAGGCCCAGGGGCCTGGAAGGCTGGCTATTACAGGGAAAGTTTTCATGCATCCATTTTCCTATGTGTTAGAGAAGGGAACAGTTTAACCTTGACACCAAGAGCTATCCACGCACCAATGCCTAAAAGTACCTTGGCACTCAATTGGAGTAGGTCTGAACCTCCTGGAAAGATGGATGACTTTCAACTATTAAATTAATTTTTAACTATATACCCAAAAAGTGGCTATTAAAAATTCATTGAGCTTAACAGTTCTACAGAAAGAATGCCAGACAGACAGCTCTCAGAATGTAAACCACTAAAATGCAGAGACTAAATCTGTGTAAATCACTTTGTTCAGCACCAAAACCATGTCAATGAGTAACAGGGTACAGCAGTCTCCCCTTATCCACAGTTTTGTTCTCTATGGTTTCAGTTATCTGCCGTCAACTGCAGTCCAAAACTATTAAATGGAAAATTCCAGAAATAAACAATTCATAAGTTTTAAATTGGGCACCATCTGGGAAGCATAATGAAAGATCATACTGTCCCACTCCATCCAGCCCAGGACCTGAATTATCCCTTTGTCTGCATATCCATGCTGTATACTCTCTCCACCCTATCACTTAGTAGCTGTCTCCATTATCAGATTGACTGTCACAGTATCGCAGTGCTTGTGTTCAAGTATTTTACTTAATAATGGCCCCAAAGCACAAGAGTAGTGATGCTGGCAATTCAGATATGCCATAGAAAAGCCATAAAGTGCGTCCTTCAGGTGAAAAGCTGAAAGTTTTCGACTTAATAAGGAAAGGAAACAATCATATACTGAGGTTGCTAAGATCTATGGTAAGAACGAATCTTCTGTCCATGAAATTGTGAAGAAGAAAAAAGAAAATCATGCTAGTTTTGCTCTCACACCTTAAACTGCAAAAGTTATGGCCACAGTGAGTGATAAGTGCTTAGTTAAAATAGAAAAGGCATCAAATTTGTGGGTGGAAGACAGAAAGTCAATAATAGCCTAATGCTACATCATAATAGCTACATCATTCACCTCACCTCATCTCATCACGTATGCATAGTATCATCTCGTCACGTAGGCATAGTATCATCTCACATCATTTCCAGAAGAAGAAGGGCGTGTACAGTATAACAAGATATTTTGAGAGAGAGAGACCACATTCACATAGCTTTTATTAGAGTATACTTTTATAATTGTTCTATTTTATGATTAGTTGTGGTTGTTAATCTCTTACTGTGCCTAATTTATAAATTAAACTTTAGCACATGTATGTATACATACACCTATGTATGTACAGGAAAAAAATACAGCATATATAGGGCTGGGTACCATCCGTGGTTTCCGACATCCACTGGGGGTCTTGAAGCATACACCCCATGGAAGGGGGAAGGGAGGGATTCTGTACTTTTTGATGAAAATACTAAGGAACTAGGGCTTTCGATTAGAAGAGGCACTTACCCAACTCAAACCAGCTATCCCAGAAAAGGAAGTGGCAGCTCCCTTAACCAAGCTTGAGGAAGACTGTGGGCAGAGCTGGACCTCCAGCTAGGGCCAGGGCCGGAAAAGGGGCCAGGACCCCCTATCTCTAGGTCTTTCCTTCCCGCTTTCTTGATGGGTTGGCTGTATCTTCTCCAAACCTGAAACCCACTTCTTCCCCTGAGCAGGAAGCATAAATCCTGTGGCTTTCTGCTGGCATCTTTCTAAGCTGGGATGAAACAGTTCTCTTCATTTACTTCCTTCTGGGATTGGTCCAACTGAATCACTTGCCTACTCCTGGGCCAATCCTGTAGCCAGGGGTGTGGTGTTCTGTCACTGGTCCAGGTTGGGTCATGTGCCTACCCTTAAAGTGAGGGGCAAAGATTTATGATTGGAGTAGGCAAAGAGAAGTAATTCCTGCAAAAGAAAGAATGCACTGAATATGGAAATTGGGAGAACTAATGAATCAAATAAACCACTCATAGGAAACTTAGCTTATTTGGCTCTACTGACCATTATGGTCACTTTGGGCCATGCAAAAGTTGCCTACAGCACATAGAATTGCTTCACAACACTAGACACATGATCTCATTAAGGCCATTAAGGTCTCAGTAATCTTTATTTATGCCCTGCCTCAGAGCAGCACAGACTTAAGGCTGATTTCAATGTTACATAACTAACAGCAAGAGTCACGCTAATGTATTCTGATGATAATAGAAGCCAATATTCCAGAAAAAAACATCAAAACTCATTCAAAGAAGTACAGTTGTGTTAAGAGAACATGGCATACCCAGAAGAGATTACCGTGTGGCTCAGCAGGAGTACTTGAGAGCCCCATGAGTTAAGAGGCAAGAATTGCTTTTCTATAAGATATCATGTGGATGGAATTGGATATATCGAAGGTACATTAAAACAGACCTCTTCTTATACCAATAAATTGAACCGGGTATTCTAAAAAGACGTTACTGCAAAACACATAGAAATAGCAAATAAAATACAGCAAACATCCATTTAAATGCACAGTTGCGTTTCCAAGAGAGTAAGAGAAATATCCAAGGGGAAACAACCATAAGACAAAGCAGAAAACCCGGATGGTCAATGAATACAAAACCACGACTGCTCCAGGAACATCTGCCAACCCCAAGACTCTAGAAACTAGGATCTCAAGGCTGTGCAGGAGACAGAAGACAAGGCTTTGGGCCCCTGCAAGGTAGAGAGTTGAAAGCGAGACCCCTACATAAATTCCAAACTCATGAATCAGGAAACAAAAGCTTCTCATGAAAGGAAAGAGATGAAAGAGCAACTTATCCATCTCAGTCTGAGTCCTGAGAAAGGAAAAAATCCCCCTTGAGAATGAAAAAACACAGTCCTACCCTGAAATAGCTTTAGATTTTGGATTTATACTTCGGCGGGGTATAAGAAAACCTAAGCCAAGAAAGAAACGTAAAGAAATCCCAGGTAGAGAATGTTTTGGAACACTAGGCTGAAACAAACATAAAACTTCTCTTAAGTGACATACTCACAACCAGGGCCTCACAGACTTCCCACCGGTTAAGAATAGCTGAACAAGTACCCACAAATCAAAACTGCAAAACACATAAATTATTTGTTCATTCTGCTGACTGTGGCCCGTGTTAGCTTATTTCCTTATGCAGAAGTAGAAGGGGGTCAAGAATTTCCGAAACTCTATCAATCCAACAGGAGTCAGGAAAGGAGAGGGGAAAAGCATAAAAAACAGAGGCAAAGGAAAGCATCTAAATAGAGGAATATGCTAAATCTAATTGTCAGTAATCACCATAAATCTAAAGGGTTTAAATCAGTCATTTAAACACAAATAGTGAGACTAGACTCAAAAACTAATCTAAACCTAGCTATCTGCAGTTTAAAAGGGCCCATCTAAAACATGATGATTTATACAAAGATCTCTTAAAATTCAACAATAAGAAAACAAGCAATCCGGGGCTGGCCCAGTGGCATAGCCGTTAAGGTCATGCACTCCACTTCAGTGACCTGGGTTCACCGGTTCAGATCCCAGGTGCAGACTTATCCACCACTTATCAAGCCATGCTGTGGCAGGTTTCCTACATATAAAATAGAGGAAGATGGGCACAGATGTCAGCTCAGGGCCAATCTTCCTCACCAAAAAAAAAAAAGAAAGAAAACAAGCAATTCAATTAAAAAATGCACCAAAGACCTTAAAAGACACTTTACCAATGAAGATATCCAGATGGCAAATAAGTATATGAAAAGATGCTCCATATCATATGTCACCAGGGAAATGCAAATTAAAATAACAGTGAGATACAACTACACACTATTAAAATGGCCAAAATCCTGAACACTGAAAACACCAAATGCTGGCAAGGATGTGGAGCAACAGGAACTCATACATTTCTGGTAGGAATGCAAAATGGTACAGATACTTTGGAAGAGAGTTTGGTGGTTTCTTACAAAATTAAACATACTCTTACCATATGATCCAGCAATGGCACTTCTTGGTATTTACCCAAAGGCATTGAAAACTTACATCCACACAAATATTTCCACACAGATGTTTATAGTAGCTTTATTCGTAATTGCGAAAACTTGGAAGCAAGCAAGATGTCCTTCAGTAGGTAAATGGATAAATAAACTGTAGTACATCCAGATAATGGCATATTATTCATCACAACAAAGAAATGAGCTATGAAGCCAAGAAAAGGTATGCAGAAACCTTAAATGCATATTGCTAAGTAAAGGAAGCCAGTCCAAAAAGGCTACTGCCTTTATGACATTCTGGAAAAGGCAAAACTATGGAGATGGTAAAAAAAAAAAAAAAAAAAAAAAAAATCAGTGATTGCTGGGGAAACAGGGAAGTGGAGGGAATGACAAGGCAGAGCACAGAGGGTTTTTATGGCAGTGAAAATACTCTGTACGATATTATAATGACAGATATACACCATTATACTTCTGTCCAAACCCACAGAATGTACAACACCAAGAGTGAACTCGAAGGTAAACCATGAACTTTGAGTGATAATGATGTGTCAATGTAGGTTCATCCTTGGTAAAAACTGTACCATTCCAGTGAGTGATGTTGATAATGGGAGAGGCTATGCATGCATGGGGTAGGGGGTATATGGGAAATCTCTATGCCTTCTTCTTAATTTTATTGTAAACTTCAAAACGTTCTAAAAAAATAAAGACTTTTTAAAAATATGATGATAAAAAAAGATTGACATTAATGATAAAAAAAGATTGACATTAAAAGATAGAAAAGAAATCACCAAGCTAATATTGATATTAACCAAAAGAAAACTGACATAACAATCTTAACATCTGATAAAATAGATTTAAGGCTAAAAGCATTATGAGAGATAAAAATGGATACTAATTAATTCTAAAAGCTCCAATTCACCAAAAAGACATAACAATTATAAATTATATGCATCTAAAAGTACAGTTCCAAAATATCGAAAACAAAACTTGACAGAATTAAAAGTGGGTGTATCCAACCATCATAACATTAAATTTTAACGTCTCTTAGTAATTGATAAATCAAATAAACAAAAATTTAATAAGAATGCAGAAGGATTGGATAATATACTTAATAAAACTGAACATATATAAGACCTTGCACCAACAATTAGTAATACAGATTCTAATTACATATTCTAATATAGATTAGAAAGTAGAAGAAGGCTTTGTTATATGGGTATAGACATTCAGTTTTTCAAGATGAAAAAGTTCTAGAGCTTGAGCTTTGTTGCATAACAACGTGCATAGCGTTAACACTACCACACTGTACACTTAAAAATCGTTAAGACGATAAATTTTATGTCATGTACTTTTCAACTCATTAAAAAAAATAACAATAATGATTGAAGTATCCATGGTAAGAAGGAAAGGGAAAAAACAGAGTAGATCTAAGAAATGGGAAGGAAGGAAATAAAACTAAGAGCAAAAATTAAATGGGGGGAAAGATTCAGTGGAAAGTATCAACAAAACACAATGTTGTTTCTTTGAAAAGATTAATAAAATGATCAATCCTCTGTAAGATGGGTCAAGGGAAAAAAAAGAATGGACAAATGAACAACAGTAGGAATGAAACAGGAGATATACCTGTAGATATAGCAGAGATTTACAAGATTATAATATGATAAGTAACTTTACACTAGTAAAATTGAAAATATGGATGAAGTGGATAATTTCCTACAAAAGTACAATACTAAAGAATAAGCTAAAAGCTTGAATGGTACAATAGCTTTTGCAGAAATTTAATTGGTAATTAAAAATAGATGTCACCATTACCCTCCCAGACCAAAATTTAAATCAATAAACAACACACTGAGCTCAAATAGTTTTATAGGTAAATTCCACACTTCAATCCTACTCAAGCTGGCCTAGAGGATAGAAACAATGCAGAGAAGACCATAGACTTTTTTTTTTTTTTAAAGATTTTATTTTTTCCTTTTTCTCCCCAAAGCCCCCCAGTACATAGTTGTATATTCTTTGTTGCGGGTCCTTCTAGTTGTGGCATGTGGGACGCTGCCTCAGCGTGGTTTAATGAGCAGTGCCATGTCCACGCCCAGGATTCGAACCAACGAAACACTGGGCCGCCTGCAGCGGAGCGCGTGAACTTAACCACTCGGCCACGGGGCCAGCCCCAAGACCATAGACTTTTGAAGGCTAAAAAGTATAAACCAAGTATTCCATAGGTAACCAAATTGTCATTCATACGTGAACACAAAAAGGAATTCTCAAAGATGCAAGAACTTATGACATATTATCATTTGTATAACCTTACAGAAAATCTACTCTCCAATTCAAATAAAGTCCAAACTAAGATCAAATTATTAATAATTATAATACCTATCATCTATTGAGCACATAATCTCTACCAGGATTTTTACTAAACACTTGATAAATGTTACTTCTGTCTATCCTTCAACAAACCTGTAAGTTAGCTATTTTATCCACTTTACAGATGAGAAATATGAGAGTCAGAGAAGTTAAGCAATTTGCAAAACATCACACAGCTAGAACTGGCATTTGATCCTGGATCTTACTGATCCTTTGACTTGAAGTTCATGCTGAAATGTGTTGGGTTGACCAGCAGACAAGTCTTCAACTCAGCACAGAGCACAAACACTGTGGCATATTTCCCTTCTGGCAAAGGAGCCAGACCACAAAATATTCAGCCCTTTCATCCTCCCTTCTGATGGCTCACATCCTCAAAAGTTCATCAAATCTTAGCAAAATATCATGTATACAAGAAGCATTCAATCCACATTTTTAATAAAAATAGAGCAGGTTTTAAGAGAACTACAGCAGTAGTAGCTGAAGTTCGAACTCTATTCCATACTTGAAGGTTTCCATCTTCTACCACCACCGTCTACCTCCCTGCCCTTTGCTGCTCATTTCTCTGATGTAGTGACGGCTTGCTTTCTTCCATTCCGACTCAAAGTGAGAGGATAGAACAGGAAAGGGTGGAAATCACAGAGGACTGGTAAGATGTGGAAAATGGAGCCAGGAAGAGCTTTGACCCATTTTGCATAGAGCCAGACCTGATTCTAAGGTGCTGCTTTTCTGTGTTGGATCTTTCTTATTCCTCCTTTTCTTTCATTCTTGTTATCTCTACCAGTCGCCTGCTCTAACTTGAAACACTGTCTCTAACATCCCCTAAAACAAAGGAGTAACTCAAGCCCTGGAAGGTCAGGAGACCAGTGACAGATATTCGAATTGTTTGACTTTACACCAATTCTTGAAAATTCCATCACCTTCAACACCGAATCTATGTACATACAGAAAAATTCATCCACACGCCACCACAAAAGCAGCAGCACCCCTTGCCATGGATCTTGGGAATCCCCTCCTTTTTCCTAAGACGCAAATGATCACCAGGCCTGTTTTGTCAGGAATGACACTGTGTTGTGTAGGAATCATAGCTGGTGGGGCTGGGTGTGTTATGGTAAATAAGGGATGAAAGTGGGAGATATTTCCTATTTCCAATTGTATGTTCTTTATTCTCCAAAGTCTGACTTCACCCCTCTCAGTTCATATCTTTGTACAAAATCTCACTACATCATTAGTGGAGTTACTCACTGTATTGGCAATGTCATAATTCCATTGACTTTAACCCAATTAAACATGAACTTGTCAAAAAAAAAATTGGAGAAAACGGGCTTCCGCAAAGAATTTACCATGCCTTCAGTGTGTGCGGCACCGGTTTTATTTCAGACATAATGTATTTAAGAATAGAGTCTATAAAGCTGTGTGGCATCTACACATCTCATATAGATTTACTTCCTGAGCCCGATTTGCTACTGTTTTTTTCCTTTGTGTCTGTCGTTGCAGAATTAATGTTTTTGTCATCACAGAATTGTAGTTCAGCACTGAATCAAAACTTCAATCTTATTCTATCACATTTCAAAGTCTGTACATGCTTAGAGCCCCTTTTGAAGGTCATTAAACATCATAGGGTGAGTCATGATTACATTTGCTTGAACACCCGGGATGCGGAAATCACAACACTCTGATTGACCTTGGCTGTATTGTAAGGAGACTGTGTCAGTAACCACGGTTTATTAGCATTGAATTCTTAGGTGACCAGTTGCCCAGAACTTCACTTACGTTACTAAATAAAAACTGACTTGGGGCCTTGAGTGTGATGGTAGTTGGGCCGACAGCAGTGCTGTAGGAATAAGGACTGATTCCGAGAGCGAGCCTATAAAGAGCAAAGTGGTGAATGTGTTTTCAATCACACAATTTCTACAACAGGTCAACCGTAATTCTCATGCAGCTAACCCAGCCCTGAAGTGAATACTGAGTAAGGGCAACCATATCTTTATTCCAAATCACCTGAATTCAATGAGTTTTATGAATATGCTATTTTATTCCATCAAATAAATTCTACTCTTTGATTCCTTAATACAACTTCTGCAGTACTTTGTAGGTAAAACTATAAATTTGCATAATTATTTCATTTGAAGTTATTAAACTAAGGCCGTACAATTGATTAAAATGATTTCATTGAACTTTAATCATTAAATGAATAGTAATACTTTTCTCCTCAAAAAAAGTACCAGTTTCCTGGAAATGTACTTCATGGCTTTATTTCCTTTGCTAATTGATCCTGGTCATTTAATTCAATAACTTTTATAAAGCTAAAATTCTAGGGATTTAATTGACTTTTGCTTAACTTCCAATTAGGTCTAATTTGTTTCTATTCCGTCTCATTAAATCCAATTATGGTTGCACTAATCGTAATTACTCCCAATAGTTCATTTCCTTTAAAATAAGGACTCTGTCCTCTGTTACTTTCAAGTAATTTTTCATCAGGGTTAGATAGGGCTCTTAATTATATTAATACAAATGGCTTCCTGTATGCATCGATAAGTTTGCATTTGGTACTCAGTCCACCCCCCGAAACTCAGCAAAACTAGCAAGACCCTAGATACGGTGTGGTAGCTATATAGGTAGGTTCCCAGGAGCCATCGTTAACATCAATTCTAATTGGTAGAGAATCACTTGGTTTCACATTTCATTACTCTAGTTATAGAAACTTATAAAAAACACAGAATTTGAATAAAAGGGAGGGAAGGGCAATATGAAAAATGTTCACACACATTTGGAAGAGATGGTACTTTCTCAAAAATGATGCATTCCTATAGCAGGCTCGTTTTGCACTTTGTTTTTTAACTATCTATTTCCATTTTGATAAACTATTATAAAGGCTCAGAAGCGAATGTCTATAACAAAATTTTTTAAAAAAAGACAATCTGGGTTTTCCTTAAAGACTGTATTAAAGACATTACTAAGCTTTCTTAGAAGTAAAGAGCATGAAGGTATTTTTGTATGATCAAGAACAGAGAGAGAAAAATGGAACAATAAATGTTTCAAGTGGGAAAAAATGGAATAATTTTTTTTGTTTCTTACTGATATTCTATCCTGATATCAGAAAATAAGGGAAAAGACAAAGCACATTTTTCAAGAGTAAGATTTGAAACAAATGATTGTTAAAAATTATTTTGCAGAGCTAACAAAAATCTCTGTGACTTGTTTCTTCCATTTAAAAAACATAAGATACTGTATGATTCTATATATGAACTCTTGAAATAAAATTACAGCGATGGAGAACAGAAGAGTAGTTGCCAAGGGTAAGAGCTACAGGGGAAGGGGGTAGGTGTGGCTACCAGGGAACAGCGTGAGGGAACCTGATGATGATGATGATGATGATGATGATGATGGAAGCTTTATGTTGGTTGTGGTGATGGTGACACAAATCTACACATGTGATACAACCGTGTAGAACTAAACTACACACACACAAATGAGAGCATCTAAAACTGATGAGATCTAAATAAGCTCTGTGGATTGTACCTATGTCAATTTCTGGGATTTGATATTGTGCGATAGTGATGTAAGATGTCACCCCTGGGAGAAAATGAGTCAAGAGTAAACAAGACATCCCCGTATGGTTTTTTTTTTTTTTTGCAAGTTTCTGTGAATTTATAATTATTTCAAAATAAAGATAAAAGTATGGTATGGTAAGACCCGAAATTCATCACTTTCCAAAAAGAAAAAAAAAATGAGGATTAATGGATCCGTTCAATAATGTCAAATATGCAATCAGAGCCATTTTCTGTCCTCTCACACTAGAGCTGTCATTTAGCCTCCTTCTGATATTCCCTACAGGACTTAAGCAACTCTTATGTTCCAAAGGCCCATAACATTTGTTTGTTACTAACTCCATACTAAACAAAAAAAAATGCAAAATGATAGAATAATTCTTTATAACAATGGTGAAGTAATAAAAACTATATCTCTGCCCCCAGTTCCTGGCACAGAGCTCCAAAAAAACCTCTGTAATTTCCTCAGTGGTAAGAATATTAGGAGCATCTTTTCTTCTAATATTTGATCTTTGACCCCATCCGTGACACAGTGCTCCTAAATCTCTTGGACTTTCCTGGGTGAGAGCAATGTCTTTTGTACTGATGAAGTGACTCTTGGTCATCAGAAAGACCAAGCCAGGATTAGATGCTTGGAATGTTCAGCTCCACCTCCCATTCTCCAAGAGGAGATGGAGGCTGAAAATGGACTTCACAATCGATCACGCCTACGTGATGAAGCCTTCATAAAAATCCCAATACTAGAGGGTTTGGAGAGCTTCCAATGTACCAGGAGGGTGACATACCCCAACTCCTTGGGGACAGAAGCTCCTGTGCTCGGGGACCCTCCCAGACCTCACCCTATGCATCTCTTCATCTAGCTGTTCATCTGTATCTATTGTCATATCTTTTATTATATAATAAACTGGTAAACATAAGTAAGTGTTTCCCTGAGTTCTGTGAGCCATTCTAGCTAATAATCAAACATGAGGAGATTGTCATAGCAACCTCCGATTAGTCAGAAGCACGGGTAACAACTCGGACTTGTGACTGGCATTTGAAGGGTGAGGGGTGGCGCAGTCTAGTGGGACTGAGCCCTTAACCTGTGGGATCTGACACTGTTTCCAGGTAGCCAGTGTCAGAATTGAGTTAAACTGTAGGATATCTCTCTGGTGTCACAGAATCACTTGGTGTAGATGAAAAAAACACATATCTGTTGTCAGAAGAGTAGTGAGTGTAATAATAATGTGAGAATAAAGGAGAAACACGCAGGAGGAGTGTAGGTTTCTTTCCAATAACAATTAGTATTTTTATTTATACAGAGACAATAATGGTAAGAGATTTAAACATTTGGGGTAAAGGATAGACTCTTGATAAGGTTGCAATGGCAAAATACATAGGGAAGAAGACAAAATAAAGGAATCGGAAACAAAATAGCCCAGGGTTGTGGGGAAATCATGGGACTGAGGGGCAGGAGAGCCGAGATTATATTGTGTTTCTGCTGCAAACCCGCTGAAAAACTTGAGATAATTCATTCCTTTTCCCTGAGTCTCAATCTTCTTTTCTATAAAATAGAATGAAATAGACCATCTCCAAGGTCCCAAAATATTGGCATTCTTTAACTTTATATGGAGTCTAACTGGATCCCTAATTTCAATTTTAATAAAGCTTATGTGCTGCACTGCATGCAGTATGTCTAAACATTCATGTTGGTCCTAATAAATAATTAAATCCAGCATTTGGCAGCTGGAAGCTATTGCACTCTGTTAAGTATTCTTGAAGCTTATAGCGTATCAAAATAAAATGCTAACAACTTAGTAGATATAAAACCTATTAGCAACTGTGACTGCTGTTTTATCTCAGAAGACTTTGTGAGGATAGTGCTAAGAAGTGGATCGTGCTGAAAATTAGCCTAATTTTTCCCCCAAGATGCACTAAAATGATTCCCCACTCCATTCATGGGAATTCACTGTCCTCAAGTATCCACACACCTTCCTAAAATTTGTGGTTTCTGGGCTGACGTTATTCCAATTCTTTATGCAAGTATTAATTGCATCCTCATTTGGTTATGCATCATGAATAATAGCAGCCTGGCAATTCCTTGCAACTTCTTTATATACCTGTTTATACTTGCTATAATAATAATGTCAACCTTGCAATTCTTATCAAAAAAAAATTCAAGGAAAAAAACATATGCCATAAGGCTAAATATCTAGGATGCTCATAAATAGTCATAAGATAAAAAACAAGTAGTCTCTGATAGTGCTATGAAAAGACATCAAGTTTAGCATTATCAAGTTAATAAAAATATTCTTAACCAGATGCTGAACTTTAAAGACATAAAGATGCCTGCAACCGAGATATAAGCCTATTCAAGAATATAGGTAATATACACATGAACATCTCTGGTAAACTCTACCTGACCTCACCATGAGAGAAAACAGCGAGGAGGGGTAGCGAGCTGATAGCTCTCTCAATATAAAGCTTGACTCTGCAGGAGGTGAAGAAACAGGATTATTGCCCCATCATGACTCTTTTCCATCTGTTTTGATCATCCAGGCAGACCTATACTAAAACAAAATTAAAACGCTAACATACAGTTTCCTTGCCTGTATTTTTCTTAGTTTCCCACAGCGAAACGCCTATTTATAGTGTACACACTGCACTCCTAACCCCAGGATTTTGCATCCTCATGCTATTGGTCACAACATGCAAAAGTCGGTGCAATCCATCACTATAATTGGAAATATTGCACAAGACACATGCTACAGATGGCTGGCCAGAGCAAAACCACGATTCTAGGGCATCAAAAACCCCACATGTTCTAACTTCTTTGTGGGCTACCAGCTGACCCCCACCCCACTTCAGGCACAACAGAGTAGAACACAATGACCCAATCCATAGAGTCACCAGCCACCCGGGAGATGGCCTGATGTTAAAAGTTCTGCACAAACAGGAACAAAGTGAACCAGTGAGATTCTATTCCTTGGTAGTTTAAATTGGGAATGTATAGAAATCAGGCATTTGACAATAGAAGCTGAAGTGGAAAAATTATGAGCTAGAGAGAGGCTGTGAAGGACCAAAAATGAGCCAAGGTTAACACAGGCATGCAGAGTAACTGCTGGTCCCTCGCCATCCCCCAGGCTGGGACTGAGCAAGAGTACAGGAATGTCATGGAAACAATTTACAGCTCAGATCAAAGAGATAATATTTTAGCTGCCAAGTTCACAGGGAGCTGTATTCCTAGTGCTGAACTCTCCCACACTATATCAGGCCCAGACAGAATTGGTTTAGAGACTTTTACCCACTCCAAAAAGATAAAATAAGGGAGAAAGGAGCTTTGAAAGAGAACATTCAGAAAGTCAGAGATGATGGTATTAGTCGGTGTAGCTTTTAGGGAGATTGGGTCCTGAGGGTAAAGCCCTCATGAATGGGATTAGTGCCCTTGTAAAAAAGATCCCACAGAGCTCCCTAGCCCCTTCCACCATGTGAGGATATAAGGAGAAGTCTGGAGTCCGGAAGAGGGCATTCACCCAACCAAGATGGTACCCTGATCTCAGACTTCCAGCCTCCAGAACTGTGAGCAATAAATTTATGCTACTTATGAACCATCTATCTGTCTGTGATGTTGTATTACAGCAGCCTGAACAGACTAAGACAGGACAGTGGGTGGAAGAGCATTGGAAGCACAGGAAGTTCTCCCTTCATATGGTCACATAAACTGTTAAAACGGCCATGCAAGCTGAAACCATACAGTTATCAACTAAGTTGTTGTGGGACCTTTAAAAGTGTTGTCAAAACATGCATATCAGGACCACAAAAAGTAAGGAGTGCCAATATACTGCCAATAAGGTTTTTACATAATTTGTGAAATGGTATAATACTACTTGAGGATCAATTACGATAAGTTAAAGATACATACTGTAAACTCTTGAGCAGTCCTTAAAAATAAGTAAATGGGGTTGGCCTGGTGGTGTAGTGGTTAAGTTCATGTGCTCTGCTTTGGTGGTCCCCAGTTCACAGGTTCGGATCCCGGGCACAGACCTACACACCACTCATCAAGCCCTGCTGTGGCAGCATGTTATACACAAAATAGAGGAAGATGGGCACCAATGTTAGCTCAGGGCTACTCTTCTTCAGCAAAAAGAGGAAGATTGGAAACAGATGTTAGCTCAGGGCCAATCTTCCTCACAAAAAAATAATAAAATAAATAGATACATAAATAAATAAATAAATAAATGTTGCAACTAATAAACCAAAGTTGTAATAAAATGTAATACTAAAAAAGCCCTCAATTAATCCAAGAGAAAAGAAGGAAAAAGTAACCAAGAACAGATGGGAAAACAGAAAACAAACAGCAAATACTAGACTTAAGGTCAACTATATCGATAGGTATATTAAATGTAAATGAGCTAAATACTCCAATTAAAAAATAGAGATGACCAGACTCGATAAAAATGCCAGAACCTATGATATGCTATTTATAAGAAACTCACTTTAAATATAAGAAAGAGATAAGATAAAAGGATGAAAATAGGTGTATGATATAAAAACTGCTAATAAAAAACTGGAGTGGTGTTATTAATATCAGAAAAAGTAGACTTAAGGACAAGAAATATTATCAGCAACAACAAAAAAAAGAAATTTCATAACGAAAAAGGGTCAATTCATAAAGAAGATTTAACAATCCTAAATATGTATATAATAAAATGCCTTCGAAGTACACAAAGGAAAAACTAATAGAACTGAAAGAAGAAACAGAGATTTTAAAACTCCTCTTTGGAAAATTGATAGAAGTAGGCTGAAAATCAGTAAGGGTCATGAAGACTAATAATGCTATCAAACAACTTGACCTAATTGTCAGCACAATACACATTTTTTTCACTGATGCATGGTCCCTTCACCAAATGGGCCATATGCTGGCACTTAAATATCGATAATATTAAAAGGATTGGTATCACACAGTTAATTCTCTGACTGGAATTAAATTAAAAATAAATAATTATTTTAAAATTTCCAAATACTTGGAAATTAAGCAACACATTTCCAAATAACCCATGAAACAGATTTAAAAAATTATAAGAAAAGTTAGAAAATATTTTTAACTTGATAATGAAATCACAACACATCAAAATTTGTGGAATGCAGCAAAGCAGTGCTTAAAGTGACATATATAGTTTGAGATACTTACATTATAAAAGAAGAAAGATCTAAAATCAACCACCTAAGCTACCACCTTAAAAAAAAAAAAAACTTGGAAAAAGGGAAAAATTAAACCCAAAATAAGTAGAAGAAAGGAAATAATAAAGACAGGAAAAGAAGTAAATGATATAGGAAACAAAAATAATAGAGAAAAATCAATGAAACCAAAAGCTGCTTCTTTTAAAAGGTCAGTACAATTGCAAATCTTTAGCCAGATTGATCAAGAAAAAGAAGAGAAAGAAGGTACAAGTCATTAAATCAGGAATAAAAGAGAGTACAGCATGATTGATAATAGAGACTTTAAAGACTTAATAACGGAATATTATGAACTTTGTAAAAATAAATTCAACAACTTAGATGATACAGACAAATTCCTTAAAGACACATAAATAAAACATGGATTAAGACTTGAACCAACACTACACCAAAAGGGCTATCCAAATGGCCAACAACCACGTTAAAAGATTGTCCATATTATTAGTCATCAGGGAAATTTGTATTTAAACTGTGATAAGATTCCATTTTATATCCACTAGAATAATTAAACACTGGAAATATCAAATGTTGGTGAAGATGTGGAGCAATTGGAAAACTCATACTTTGAGGTGACAGAGCAGAATAGTAGAACCACCTCAGAAAATGGTTAGTTTGATAGTTTCTTATGAAGTTAAAAATACCATATGACTCAGCAACTCCATTCCTTAGGCATTTACCAAGAAATTAAAACATGTCTACACAAAGACCAGTACAAAAATATTCACATCAGCTGTTTTCATAACAGCTAGTAACTGTACACAACCCAGTGTCCATCAACAGGTGAATTGTGTTACATCAGCTACTCAGCAATAAAAGAAACAACCAAATAAAATAAAAAGGAACAAACTACTGATGTATATGACAACTTGGATGAACCTCAAAAATCTTATGTTGAGCAAAAGAAGCCAAACACAAGAGTCACACTCTATGAGTCCAAATACATTAAATTCTAGAATTGGCCAAACTAATTGATACTGGCATAAAATAAGTCCATGGTTGCCTGGGGCTGAGGAGAAAGGGACTTATTCCAAAGGAAGTTTTGGGAGGGGCAAGGAAATATTCTATACCTTGATTGTGGTGGTGGTTACCCAGGTATCCACTTTTGTCAAAGCTCATTGAGCTATACCCTTCAAATGAGTATATTTTAATATATGTAAATTATGCCTCAATAAAGGTGACATAAAAAACACTTTAAGCATATGTATGCTCAGACTTCTACATAATTCTTGTAAACTCTTATGTAGTGTATTCATTCCAATACATACTGTGTTTCAACATTACCCACTGTAGAAATTCTAACTTAATTTTTTTAATGAAGAGCTTAAATGTATTGAAATGTGAATAATTCATAAAAATATATATCCTAGGCTGAATGAAGAGAAGGGACCAAGATATCCCCAAGTGGACAAGAAGGGCTCTTTCCATGATATTCCAGTCAGTCCACACGGAACCTCTCTGTTCTGCCTCCATTACAGGAGACCTGACTCTCATTCCAATAACTGACAGACTGAAAAAGACACAGTAGGAAAGAGCGCAGGGTGAGACAATTGGGGATGACGAAGTGAAAGAAGAGGTGTGAATGGCACATTTAAAACCACAAAAATTAATACCAATATATTGTTCAATCCCAATTACAACCTACAAACATTCAAAAGTCTCCATTACTTGAGGAAATATTTAGGAGAGAGCATTACAGATCACCTAAAATGACTGGTACTCAACAACAACAAAAAGGATATTTAGAGGTGATAACATTATTAATACACATTCTGAGAACACCTGCCATTGAGGTGTTTAAACATAGGCTGGAAAATTCATCCCAAGGTGAGGCAAGGAGAGCGCCTTTATGTCTACTTACCACGGGGAGCAAATACTTCCTTCCTTCGTACGCTCCCATGAGGACCAGGAAATGAGGGCCAGATATAAGCTCTACGCTTTTCTGCCTACGTTAGCCTGGGTTCCTTCTCAAAAGCAGCCTGAGATAAGTGGCTGAGTGCACACAGTTCAGTTTGTAATTAATCCCAGGAACAGGAGTGTGGGTCTTGGAAGAGCGAAATAGAGAATGAGGGAAGATAATTCAATGGTGCGTTATCTAACTGATCACCACTGTGGGTAACAAAGGCTCAATCCCACTGGGACACTGAGTTGTTTTCATAGAATGTGCTGAGCATTCTCCCCCAAGAGATGTATTTATCCACCAGTTCTAACCACCATTGGTCAAGGGTAGGTGGCCCTAACTACGCAATGGTTCTCAACTTTGGCGGTTTATCAGAATCACCTGGAGAGTTTAAATCTCCTGATTCAGGCTGCAAAGCAAAGCAATTAAGTCAGAGTATCTGCAGGTGGGACCCAGGAAATTATATTTTTTAATCACCCCCAGGTGATTCTAAGGTTAGTCATTTTGCGAACCACTGCCCTAGAGAATAATGGTCTTGTACTCCCAGATGTGTGTATGTGTGAGTGCCAGGAAAGTTCCCGCAGGTGTCCCACACTAGAGCATCAGAGAAGCCCCAGGGCATGCAGGGAAAGAGTACCTCGGCGCAGCTGAGGTGAGGTGCTTTCAGATCTCACCTGTAAAAGGTGGGCAGAGAAGATGAGAGGCAAGACGTTTGACACACTGTCCCCACTTGTGGCTATCTGCCCACTTTCACTTCCAAATGTATCAACAGGCAGCTGGATTGAGAAAGAAGGTAAGACGTGCATTGCTCCTGAGAAAGGCCCATGTGAGCTATAAGACCCCAGAGCAATCCTTAGTTGTCCTTGATCACCCTGAGGCTCCTGCTAGTCACGTGCATTGTACACAGTTGACACATCATTAACGTTTGTGCTGCTGAGCTAACACATTCTCAAGGACACCAATGATTGGCCTAAAGGCAGGCAGGAATACATCACCGGAGGGGTCTCTCCATTCTGCCATCTATCCAACATCAACACATTTGTGTTATTTATATTACAGGTAGTATCCCATAATATAAATCCCATAATCCCCAAAATATCTTGATGTTTTGAATATGTCTTGGGTTAAATGAAAAGAAACTACAAGTTAAATGATATTTGATGGGAAAACTTTAATACAGAATCTCCAGAGTTGCACTCCACAAAAGGCTAGGGGGTTTTCCTATTGCCCCAGGGAGGACAGTGCTGTCACCATCCCCTCCCATCTATTTCTACACAAAGGGGAGACTAAAGAGCTTTGCTTCAATGCCACTGGTGTGCTGTGTGACCCTGGGGTAGTCGTGAATCTTCTCCGTGCCTTAGTTTTTTTATCTTCAGATTAAAGTACTAGATTGTATCATTTCAAAGAATCTTTCCGTCTGAAAAATTCTATCCAGAGCTATTTTATTTTGCATTTCCTTTAAGTATCAATCTACTAGGGAAAGATTTATTGTTGCTCTTAAATATCTCCTCTATGAATAAGTCTTGTCAAAACTCTGGTAGGGTGTCAGTGAGTTTCGCAAATATGCACATAGCATCGTCATGGATCTTAAATTTATTCCCCACTGTGAATTTCTATGAACTTTGTAGTCTGTACCATGTCTAGCCCTTGTTTCACACATACAAAAGTTTTTTCACCAACTAGTCTGAAAGCTACTTGAACATAGAGCTGTATCTTAAACATCTTCACTGTCCTCTAGAATGCATGGAAAGTTCTGTCTGCACTGGAGGGGCTTGCTATTAATTATTAAATTGATTAGGATTGAAAGTAACTTTCCCAAAACATACAACAAAATGATGCAAAAAAAAAATTAAGAATACTAAGTCCAATTCCACAACTAGAAGGACCGGCAACTAAGATATACAACTGTGTACGGGGGGGGGGTTTGGGGAGATAAGGCAGGGAAAAAAAAAAAAGAATGCTAAGTCCACTGAGTTGTCCTCTTTCACCATTCAATTCCACATTGCATTCAACAGGTTTATTGAACAACGTTAGATACTGGGCATCAAAAAGTGTTTACACTGGGGCTGGCCCAGTGGCATGATGGTTGGGTTTACGCGGTCCACTTTGGTGGCCCGGGGTTCGCCAGTTTGGATCCCAGGTGCAGACCTGGGCACCACTTATCTGGCCATGCTGAGGTGGGCATCCCACATGTGAAGCAGAGGAAGATGGGCTCGGATGTTCCTCAGGGCCGATCTTCCTCTGAAAAGGGAGGAGGATTGGTGGCTGATGTCGGCTCAGGATTAATCTTCCCTCCCCCCAGCCCCCCAAAAAAGGGCTTGTGCTGCCAGAGTTTTCTGTAAAAGGTGTGAAAAAAACATAACAAGGGTGGCATTAGAATTACAAGCCTCGATATTTTAAATATACTTTTGCTTAAATGAAAAGAAGACTACACGTTGCAACGATATTCGATGGGAAAACTAAAAAGGAAATCGTATTGACCGTAATTACCTTGAGAATTCAAGTGGTGTGCAGGTCATAGTTCTCAGGAAAATAAAAGAGAGAAGGTGGAAGACTCTATTCTGGGATCTAAGACAGCAAAATGCTGGAGATCAACCAGGGAAAAACTGCCTTAAGTTTAAAATTACACATGCTCTATTTTTTTCTTATACTTACAATCTTATTTACATTGATTCTCACTCAAGAAGGAGAAATGAGCGGGGCTTGTTTTATTGTTATTATTATTCTTTCGATTCTTTTCCTTTTTTTCTTTTTTGATTTTGTTTTTGTTTTAATCTCCCAGGCAAGCAGGCAGATAATATTTAACCATGAGGCTTGACCCTGTGTGCTATGGCTCCATGATAACCACAAAGTTTAGAAAATATCTTTGTTAGAGACAGAGAGTGGATTGGTGGTTACCAGAGGGGAAGTGGGGAGGGAGGAGGGCGAAAGGGGTGATTAGGCACATGTGTGGTGATGGATGGTAATTAGTCTTTGGGTGGTGAACATGATGTGACCCACACAGGAATCAAAATATAATGATGTACTCACCCTTCTTCTTCTTCTTTGTGACGATGTGAGGTGATGCAACACCTACGTGATGAGATGAAGCGGAGTGAATGACTAGGCGTTGTGACACAGTGTCCTGGGCAGGACGGAGCAGGACCATGAGAGGTTTCCTCATGCTACTGATGAATGGCACACAATTTAAAACTTATGAATTATTTATTTCTGGAATTTTCCATTTAATATTTTTGGGCCGCAGTTGACCTCAGGTAACTGAAACTGGGAAAGCGAATCATGGATGAGGGGTGACTATTGAAACAGGATGCTGACCGGACTCCCTGTTCAGAGATAAATGCAAGAATTATGCTGCTTGAAACCTTTTGATTCTTTCTATTTCCAAGGCTGGCTTTCTAGCCTCCAGTTAATTCTTTGAGCCTCGCTCCCATCACTATCACCAATCTTTCCAAGAAATTTCTCTTTCCGTTAGTGTTATTTTCAAATGTTTGAAACCAAAGAGCACTAAGTGACCCAGTAGGTAAATGTAATGGGGTCCTCCTGATCCTCATGGTCCCCACTAAGCAGAAAGCTTTAAGCTCCACAAAGGCAGTCAGATCTCCCTTAATAAGCACTGGACACTCTGAATGTATGTAAGTGCTCAATAAATGTTTGTGAAAGGAAAGAGGAAAGGGGTTTCGGGGGGGAGAGATTAATGGAAGAAGGAGTGAAGGAAGAGAAGAAGAGAAGGGAGTAAAGGAGGGAAAAGAGGGAGGGAGAGAGAAACACAAGGTCTTGGGAATTAGTTCCATGTGATCATTTCTGCCCAAAAGTGCCAAGTTAAAAAAAAACAAGGGGGCCAGCCCAGTGGCACAGCAGTTAAGTTCACACATTCCGCTTTGGCAGCCCAGGGTTCACCGGTCCAGATCCCGGGTGCAGACATGGCACCACTTGTCTGGCTGTGCTGTGGCAGGCGTTCCACATGTGGCGTGGAGGAGGATGGGCCTGGATGTTGGCTCAGGGCCAGTCTTCCTTGCAAAAGGAGGAGGATTAGCGGCAGATGTTGGCTTGGGGCTAATCTTCCTCAAAAAAAAAAAAAAAAGCCAACAACAACAACAAAAAGACCATTGGAGACCCTCCTCATTTCTGCTTAGGTACATGTTGTCCCTCAAAAGAAAAGAGAAATTATAGTTTATGTATTTCATGCAAGAATTAAAGAAAATTAGGATCTGAAGGAAATTCAGATATATATATAAAAACATAAACTTTGATACTTAAATTCAGAAACATTGGCAAATACTGATGAAGTAGAAGATCAGGCAAAGAAATCAGGGAGTAGAATATGACTTAGAAAGTCAACCTGAATGAAAGCATTGAGTTATCTTAAATTTGGTTGAGGGACATTGGTAGGGATGGAAATCTACAGGATTCTGGCTCTTCTATTACACCCCTCTGATTGGCCATATGGTGCTTAAAAGAGGTAAGGTGGATTGGAAAAATCGTGGATGATCTTTCTGCTTAAACAAAATTATATCCAAAACCAAAAAGACAAAACAAAACTTTTTGTATTGCTCTTCTACTGTGGAAATCTCTCTCTATGGACATTTTGCATCCTCTCTGATTACTTGGCTGGTTAGATTTCTGCTACTTAAAATGCTTTCCCCCTCCATTCTTGCTATTTGCTGACTGAGGTTTCCAGTGTTGCCGCCCTTTATCCTCTTCTTACTAATTCCCAATTAGCAGAAGGACTCCATCTCTCTACCCTGTAAACTCCGGGTTTTATTTATGCTGCTTTTATTATGCATCAGTTATGGAATCCAGGGCCCCTGATTTGCTCATCTGTTTTCATTTTGTGGTGTAGAAATTTAACATGTCCAGCCACTACAAAGCAGAAACGTGAACAAGCAATTATCTGTTAAATTGAAATTTCCCAGATGCAAGTCAATGTTTTTATTAACCCTTAGAATGGCAATGTTATTCAATTGCCACAGTCAGGGAATACTCAGGGGGAAATTCAGCTACTGTATATACACAATCATCACTTAAAAACTAAAGGGAGGGGCTGGCCCACGGCTCAGGAGTTAAAAGCTCCACGCACTCTGTGTGGCCCTGGCGGCCCGGGGTTCATGGGTTTGGATCCCGGGTGTGGACCTACTCCACTCATCAGCCATGCTGTGGAGGCATCCCACATACAAAGTGGAGGAAGATGGGCACAGATGTTAGCTCAGGGCTGATCTTCCTCAAGCAAAAAAAAAAAAAGGAAGATTGGCAACAAATGTTAGCTCAAGGCAAATCTTCCTCACAAGAAAAAAACTAAAGGGAAAAAACTAAAATGTACCTCTAGCCAAATAAAACCTTTTAACAAGCACTCTTTTAACATTTCTCTATGTTATCAAATATAAATCTAAAACAATTTGTAGGTCCCTTACAGAGGAAAAAAGTTATTTTAAAATCTGTTGCTTCAAAGGTTTTGATTAGAGATAAATTTAACCTGCTTAACTAAAATGAAATGCTATAGGAATTATGCAAGATTAGTGCCAAAATTTTTTTAAAAACTACTTTGCTTACTCTCTAGAGGAAGAGAATATAGATATTGGACGGGATGAGAACTAACCCTCCCTGGCTCATCTTTTCTCAAGGGCACGTTGAAATCCTCCATCTTTCTGATCATTTCAAGCACAAACCAAAATATTTTCAAAAATTTTGCTAATCATGAGAATAATAGCGAATTTTAAACCTTGATTCTAAAAGCCACTCTCAGGCCACAATTATTAAAGTGTTTGTGCCAGCAGCGAGCACAGACAAGGTACTAGGAGGCAACACATAGACATTTGGTGGACAGCTTATTGCAGCCCAAACTAGGACAACCCGAAACGCTGCCAGAGGCAAGTCCCCTGTCAGCATCTTTCTTGCTTTATGGCATCTTATCCCCACTTGATTTCTCCAGTCCCTCCCCTTGCCTCTGCCCCTGGGAGCCCCCGTTCCCCAGGCCAGCAGGCGCCATTCGCAGTCTAGTACAAGCTTTACCCTGCCGAGGCCGGAGGCAGCAGGTGTGGTGCAGGCGCAGGTCACAGCAGGAACCAAAGGTGGCTTGGCGGGGGCTAGAGTTTATACATTTTGAAAAGGAGACTTCTGACCGCATAGGGAGAAAATTTAGCACCTAGGTACACCCTGAGCACAGAGGGCTAAGTAGAGCCGCCAAATTGAGGGCATGATCCATTATCTATTCACTGGATGCCAGCTTCCCCCACCCCCACCCCACACATACCACGTCGTCTCAGGTCTTTCCTCACCAATATCACCTCTGAGGTCTGTCTTCCTCATTTTCTACCTCTTTCCTTTATCTTCATGCCGTCCCGCCGTTCCTTCTTCTTAGTTCTCAAGAATGATTTTGTCTCTTCAAACTGAGAAAGGAAAAATCTTTTCCTGACCCTGTGTCTCCCTGTCTACCAGTGGTTCTCAAACAGGGGTGATTTTGCCCCCACAAGAGGACCTTTGGCAATATCTGGAGACACAACTAGGGAGAGGTTGTTGCTGGCATCTAGTGAGTAGACGCCAGGGATGCTGCTAAACATCCCACAATGCACAGGTCAACCCCCCAACTGCAAAGAACCGTACCACCCAAAATGTCAATAGTGCTGGAGCTGAGAAACCTTGCTGGAGACATCACTCTAAACTTCGTTCTTCTAGACATCACTTGGCCGAACTTCCTGCCATGTTATCTGCACTCGATAGTTTCTACCACCTCCCTTCCAACTCACTGCTGAGCCCACAAGGATTTGGCATCCACCTTCTCTGCTCCACCACACTGCTCTCGCCAAGGTCACACGCAATTCTCGAACAGAAAAATCCAATAGATACTTCCGTCTCTCCTTTCTTCTTTGCTTTTCTTTCCAACAAAGATAACCTTTTCACAACTGTGTTCTTTGCTGGTTTCTGTGGCCTCATCACATCCTTGGCATCATCACTGGTACTTGCAGGGTGAAATCTGAGTACCTCTGCCTGGCTCCCCAGGCCCTGGTATACGTGTCCACCATGGAATCCCACAGCTCTTCCACTCACACCTTGCTTTCTAGCCATGAAACAAACCACTTGCTGATTCCCAAAAAGGCCAGTGCTCTCTATCCCCTTCTTTTCTTCACATACCATTTACTCTGCCCAGAAGTCCTTCCCACCAGCCCACCTAATGAGCCACGACCCAACTTTCAAAATTCAGGGCAAATATCTCCTTTTCTCTGACAACTTCTTGTGTTGCAGACAGCATTCTGTGCTACTCTGGGTGCCTCCTCCTTACAAACACGTCACTCATAACACTTTCAGTTTATACCTAGCTGTTCATCTGTCCCTCACTCCACCTCCCGTGAAAATAAGAGCCCCTGGAGCTGGGTCCTCTGTATTTTTCTATACCCAGAGCCCAGCACAGTGCCTGGTAAATAGCTGGTGCTAACTAATAAAATTTTGTGAAATGAATGAATAAAATAAATCGGTTCTAAGCAAACAACGTAATCACCATCTAAACAAATCCTCTAACTTTATCCCATTACCTTTAAATTCCCCCTGCCTTTTTCTCCCTTCCCCATCCCTTGCAAATGAAAAGACCCACAATCTGTAAATTTTCCTATCAACGGTTGGTTTTTTAACGAGTTAAGATAATGAATTAACCTGTTTCAGAGATGAAGGAGCTGAGGCACAGAGAGGCTAAGAACTTACCCAAGTGGGAACAGTGACCTAAAGTCTGTTCCCTTAACCCTACACTAATACTAATCCAGGTGATGGAAGCTCCAGGGAAGGGAAACATCGGACCATAAAGGCAAGTGGGAGGGCAATCTGGGGAAGACACAGAGACAGGGCCTAGCGCCCAGGGCAGGCACTCACGAGATCCCTGCAAGATGGTGAGTGGGCAGAACAGCTCCATTGCAGCAGGAATGAGACAGGCAGGGACAATACCCCTTTATGATATTTACCTGTAACTGAACTGACTGAAATATCAGCATGCTCCAGGCAGTGATCTGTCAGGTAGGTGTAGCAGATACTATGCATGACTGTATGGTACTTGCCTTTTTCTTTTTTTTCTGACTGGGTTGTTGATTCATGGTCAGGTATTTCTGGCTGTGCCCTGGCTCTGGTTTACCGCAGTTGCACGCGTCAAACATCCCCCAGGGTGCAATGGCACAGGTGATTGAGCATCCTCTGGCTGTTGTTTTATTCTTGCTGACACACTTGCTTCTGACAACTTTTCCAATTAGACAAAGTCATCCTTAAGGCTTAATTCCCAGCTCCAAAGTGAAGAAGGGATGAAACGCAAACTTGGTCTAAATCAGAAGAAAATTCCTGCTAAGATATCTATGTTGGTTTAAAAAGCTAAATGTTTTCAACTAAACCAGCTCAATGGAAAACAAAAGGGAAAGTTTTGTCCAAATTTGTTTGTCCAGAGGTTTGTATCATTTCCTAAAGGTAAATATTAGTCAAAAAGTAGTTTATATAAAATCTGAACAAAAAATGGCATTCTGTTTAAAAAGGCAGTTCCTGTAAAATAGTGTGTCTATTTACATAGAAAATACTACATAATATAAGCTATGTATATCACGCTTTATAAGATATACAATCTGCATATCAATATTTTATAAGGAGAGTTATACTGACATGACATGACTGACATGAATTTTGTTATAATTTTGAAAATCAGAACAATATGCTTGAACAATTTAACAATATATTTAAAATGTTGAACTGAACAGCATTGATGCATTAATGCCTTTTTTATCTTTCCAAAACAAACATTTAACATTCAGTATTTATAGATATCCCCAAGTAAGTGAACTTTATTTCTCACTTGCCAGCAAAACTTCTTGGAAAAATAAACTTAAAAAAAAAACTTCTGTTTAAAGATGCCCCAAAAACTCCAGACGACTTAACTATTGTACAAAAATGTCTCATCATTTATAAAGGTAAATTAGTATGTGAATGTTATATTCCATTTTATCTTAATGACTATTGAAAATTTAAAACTTCCCTTACCATATTTCTTAACCTAAAAAGCAACTAATAAGCAATGGTTAATAATGTTGCTCTAGCTTGTGTATACTCATGGGGCTATTTGAATTCTTCTTAACTGAGTTGTGTAAGCAAAGTAAAAAGTTTCTCTGAGAAATAATTAGGCTTTTGAAACTGAGATGTTATTCTATTAGGTCAGAGAGATCCACAGCTAAATTTATCATTTTCATATGTCTCTTTTTGTCTGCTAAATATAATTGCCTTGTTATTTGCCTTTTTTAACCATAAAATAAAATTCAGCAAGCAAATAAAAATTCAATGCAGCTCCACACACAAAAGCTGTTTTTGCAGTGATTCAAAATCAAAGCAATTTGTCCAATCCTCATCTCACTGAAAACAGTTTCGGTTGGAGCAGAAAGGTGGCGATGGGTAATGTGAAACAAGTGCACGACTACGAACTTGAAGGCACCGGTGTTTGGAGCATCATTACCCAGATGTCAGAAGTACAAGATTACATGCTCTTATTTTATAATGTCAGGATAAGTAAGATAGTTCTCAAAATTCTGCACAGTGAATTTTAAATCCACTTGACCCCATGGATCTGTAAAAGAATGCAAAGGTGTCCTCACCACTCTCCGCCCTCTATCTCAGCGGCACTTTCCTAAAGAGACTGAACAAACTTGCCCAAGCCAGTGGCAAAGCGGGGAGTTGTACCATCACCTGTGGGTCTAGAAGACTGTGTCTAAAAGACCTCACTAGCACAGGGCAGACTTAAAGATGTGGACACACAGTGGACACAAATGAAAGCATCAATTGCGGTCACATCCTCCTTAACTATGTGTTTGAATAAATAATTCAAATGAAAAGAAGCAATATTATATTAATGACTTTCACAATATATTCATGGTTTTGGAAGAAGCTGTCTTTTCTTCCTTATATGTTCATAACATCAGATGCTTTCAGGGATTTATTCAAAATGCACAACATGCCACTATTAAAATCATGTGCAGAAATTGTAATGCTAACCCTCTCACATCAACCCCCACCCATAAGGACTGGCCATCCTACAAAATGCATTGACACCAACTATAAACAAAACAGTCACTAGAGCTAACAAAACTTGTAAGAGCAAAGTGTCAATCATTCCTGTCACTCATCCCCTGTCAGGTTTTCAAAGTGACACAGCATAGGCAGGTAAAAGCATTTCCCTGGATCACATTTTGTATTTCGGATTCAAAAGTTTCTTAGGAGAAATCCAAGTTGAACCTAGTTCATAATATCAAGCACTAGATCACAAAGCCCCTCCCATGGAATCAAGTCAGAGGGAGCTGGCAGTGAGGTTGGAGGGTTTGCCGAGAGCTTTTGTGTGTATATTTCTCAAGAAATGAGAGAGAAAAAGAGAGTAATCTGGAGTTCAGGAGCAGCTATCATGATACATCAGTTCTTCCCGAATCCCAAGCACCTCAGCGATGAGAGCTGTGCTCTCCAGTACAGTGGCCACTAGCCACCTGAGGATGCTGACCACATTGTGTGATTTGACCACATCGCAATGGGCTAGTTCAAACTGGGATGTGCTAGAAGTGCAAAATATACCCTGGGTTTCAGACTTAGAACAAAAAAAGATTGCAAAATATATCATTATATTTTTTAATTGAGTATATGTTGAGATAATAATCTTTTGCATATATTGAGCTAAATTAAATATATTATTAAAATTAGTTCCACCCATTTCTGTTTTAACTGTTTTAGTGTGGCTACTAAAAAATTTAAAGTAAAAAAATCCTAATTACCCATACAGCCAAAGGAATTAAAAGCAGGATTTCAAAGGGATATTTGCACACCTGTGTTCATAGCAGCGTTATTCACAGTAGCCAAAAGGTGGAAATGCCGCACATGTTCATCAACAGGTGAATGGATAAACAAGCACATCTATAGAATGGAAACTTATTTGTCCATAAAAAAGAATGAAGTGCTGATGCATGTTACAACGTGGTTAAACCTCAAGAACACTAGGCTGGTTGAAAGAAGTCAGTCCTAAAGATCACATTGTATATGATACCGTTCATATAAAAGTCCAGAATAGAGAAATCTATAGAGACAGAAGGAAGATTCATGGATGCTTAGCTCTGGGAGCAAGAGGATGTGTGAATGAGGTGGTGATAGCTGAAGAGTACAAGGTTTCTTCTTGAGGTGATTAAAATGTTCTAAAACAGACTACCATGGTGGATGCACATATCTGTGAATATACTAAACACCATTGAGTCGTACACTTCAAATGGGTGAATTGTACAGTATGTGAATTACATCTCAATAAAGCTGTTCTTTAAAAAGCAAAAGGAAAGGAAAAACATTTAAAAAATAAAATCTAGATGGAGGGAGGGGAGAAGAGAATTCCAGGCACAGGGAGTGGTACCTGCAAACAGACAAAGCTGCCAAAGGGCAGATTTGTTCTCTCCCCTTGATGGACATTCCACATCCTTGCAGATCCAGTCCAGGGTTTTCAATGGCCCCACGGCACAGGAGCAGAATCCTTACCAGGGGAAGCTCTCTAGGTCTGCCACGCCCTCAGAACTGCTGACTGCTCCCCTAAATGTAATGCAACTTCACTCAAGCTTGTACCCCCTCCTATACAGAAATTGTTATGAAAAAAGACTGCACAGCAGGGAGAGAGAGAAAAAAACTGCTCATAGAATGCATTAACCATTAACTTGTTAGCAAAGCTATGTAATGAACATTGTTGCTAAGAACCACAGAAGTTGCTAGACAAAGATAATGTAACTTCTCAAAGTAACAGAACAAATGGGAATCGTGGAAGAATTTTTTCTTACTGAATTGCGTAAAATAGGTTGTATTTGAAACAAAGGAAAGTGTTTCTCCTCAACAGCATTTCTAAAAGCCAGAAATAAGACCAATGCCAATCCATAAAAGAACTAAGACACTTTGCATTATTCCCTTTTACAGTCCCAAGTCCTCAGATTCCTCATACAACTGGATAAAAAGAGAGTGCTAAGCAGCTACAGTGAAGTGGAACTTTTAACCTGTGGTTCATTTAGCTGGCAGAATGATGGAAAGGCCAACCTGCTTGGCCTGCAGGTGAATGAGGGAAATCCAAACCGCTGCCACGGAGAGGAAACCGTGCATGGCCTGTTCGCTCCACATGCCTGCCACGGGATGAAGTCAGCAGAATTCACCCCCAGATTAGGGAAATGCTAAAATGCTATTCTCCCAAATAGGAGTAGAAGGCTACATGGTACAAATGACACCTGCCATGTGACTCAAAAAGATGAAGAGAATATATTGTACTTTTCAGTCTTTTTTTTTTATTCAAATATCTGTGGATTCATTGCTAAACTTTGTTGACTAATCCCTCAGGTAGTAAAGAATTCACGAAAAATTTGAACTTTATCATACGGCCCTTTCCACATTTTCAAAATGTTTCTTAGTCCTGGCCAGGAATACTTTCAGTTCCTAAAGGGTGATGTATGTGATCCTAAAAAGTGGCATAATAAGACTAGTATGCAAATAGCATAAGTTCAGAACCAGAACTTGGGATCCACGGTGTAGCGACTAGGGCTCAAACAGGGGAGAACTTACTTCTCTTCCACGTCACCTTCTCCTGGTGGGCAGGTGCTTCACAGGGGGTCGGTGGCTCTGCTCCATGAAGTCATCGAGGCACGCTGACGCCTTCTGGCTCATTGCTCTGACATCCCTCAGGTAATTCTAATCATCCACACAGTCAAAACCGTCTCTCCACAACACCCATCTTCCATCCTGTGGGGAGAGGAAAAGAGAGAAAGTGGGCACAAAATGTCTCCTTTTAAGGGCATTCCTTTGCTGAGGGCTTAGATGCATGGCCTCGTCTTTTTGTAAAGGAGGCTGGGATGTGTAACCCTCGCTGGGCCTAATCAAAACTCAGGAACGTGGGACTTCTGATGTTAAGGAAGTTGAGAAAATGAATACTGGAGGAGTTAGTGTGGCCACACCTGGTTTAACAAGGCATTTTTGTGTCTCTTCTTGATACTGAAGACTATATACTTTAAAATAGTTGGATCTTCAAAACTATTTGATGGAGGTTTTTTTTTTTAATCATTCCCATACTTTTCTGTACATTTTATAATTTCCTACCCCCCCCCCCCCATCCTTCCAAACTCTCCACTGTGTCCTTGGAAATATTCTATCCATATCAGCTCCCTGCATTCTCCTTGTATCCTCTAGTTCCACTCTGAAAATTCCCTTCGCCTCTTGCCATTGGTGAAGACTGCTCTCCCGGCCTCCCTATCAACAGGAAACAGGTTTTTCCCTCCCACACACCAAATAAGTAATGGCCAGCAAGTGGGGTAGCTGCCTTCCTTGTTCCCACTGATATGGCCAAACTGTTTCTCCCTTTGCCATCAGAAGCCCCAGCCCCTTCGAAGCATGTGTCATCTGACTATACCACCTGGTAGTCCCTGTAATCGTCTTCAGGCCTCCCATGTTCTTTCTTCCATCCACCAAGGAATTTAGCACGTGGTTCTGTCTTTCTCTCAACTCTAGTCTTATTATCATTTTCAATGACATCAGCTTCCACCCAGCCATGAACTTACAAACCTTTAGCCTCTTCGTTTGCAACTCTTTTTTTCTCTCCCACTCCATAAGGTCCACTCCCGTGATCATGCCTCAGACCCTGCCATGTAACAATTAATGCACTACCAGCAAGATATTAATTTAACACCTCTCTCTCTCCTACCAGCTCTTTTTATCTTCCCAGCACACTTACTCTAGGATACCTACTGCAACAATTTTCCAACATTGTAAACCATAAATTCACCGACTTGATAATGTTTTAATTATCCATCATCCCCTCCTGTCCTTACTTTGTGCTTTCCCACCTTAGAGTCCAGGGCCCATCATTACAATCAATTATTCAATTACATAAACTAGAACCATACATTTTTGTTCCATTATATTCACACTGCAAAGCCATATCCATGGTTAAACCCGACTGTTCTCCTACTTAGCACCATCAGTGAGTAGCTGAAGAAAATCACAAAGCTGCAACGACTGTTCACACTTTAAATTCTTGGCTGCAAATCTGAAACACATACTTACCACTGCCCAGCTGTTCTGCTACATTTCACTCGTAAACAATATTCCATTATCCAGACATCCAAGTATTTCACACCTTCTCTTTGCTCCTCTTCTTGCTCAGCTGTGGAATAGAAGCAATCCAACAGAAACTCCTTCAACTTCCCACCACCAACTACAATCGACCAGCAGCTTTGCCATTACGAATGGTCCTCCTCTTATGACAGCATCAAGGCGTCCCTATTCCTGTCTCAAGGCAATGCCTTTGCTTGTGCTCTGGACCACATCGTCTCTCAACAGCTCAAAGGCTTTGTGGAGGCAGTCACCCCTCTTCACCTGCGTCATCATAATTTCCTCCACACTAGATAATTCTCATCAACATACTAACCGAATCCAAAACATCCCTCACTTAAAAACCCTTCCTTGACCCAGTGTCTCTTTCCCTCTTTTCCCACTCCCTCACATCACATTCTCCCATTCCAGCCAATCATCCACCCTCATCACTTCCACGAGGCTCCTCTTGTCAACTTCACCAATCATCTCCATGCTGCCAGATACAGTGACTCCTTTCCTTTCTGCTTCTCACTGTATTTCCCAGCAGGATTTGTCAGAGCCGATAATTCTTGTTTAAACGTTTCCTTCTATTGGCTTCCATGACATCAAGTCCTTCTGATCATCCCCCTACTCCTCTGGCTACTCCTCAGTCTTCTTGGACAACCTCTCCTATTCTACCAGATTTCTAAACCCAGGTTTTTGCCCTGGGCCTTCCTGCTTTATCTGTCCATCCTCTCTCCTGGTTAAGCTATTCAGGCCCACACTGTTAAATACTATCTCTAAGCCAATGACTCCCAAATTTATATTTTCTAGCCCTGAGATCCAGACCAGTATCTCTACTTAAAGGTCTCATAGTCCTCTGAAACCTAACACATCCAAAGCAAGACTCCTGATTTTCAAGCTAAGTAGATGGTGCTATCCACCCAGGTGTACAGGTCAAAAGCCTAGAAGTCCATCCTTTTCTCCTTATTCCCCACAATCCTCCCATCAGCTGAACCCACCCTCTTCTCTCTAATGCAACCTCACTGCCCTAGTCCAACACATTACCTATTGCCTAAACTACTGTAAGGCCTCTCGACTGATTTTCCTGTTTTAATTTTGGCCCTCTTATAAACAGAGTGATCTTTTTAAGGTGTAAATCAGATCATGTCATTTCTTGCTTAAGCTCTCCAGCAGCTTCCCATTCATCTTGGATAAAATTCAAACTCCTTACTGAGTCCTACAAGGCCCTATCTGATCTGGTTCTTGCTCCCCTTTCTCCATTGGCCATCTGCGACTATTTCACACATACTCCATCCCTTATCACCCAGGAAACTTTTGTTCTTGCCTTTTTTTTTTTAATTTTATATTCCCTGAGGAAAATCAGCTCTGAGTCAACATCTATGCCAGTTCTCTTCCATTCTATAATAAGGGTCATGACTACAGCATGCCTGATGAGCAGTGCAGGTCTGCCTTAGATCCAAACCTGTGAAGCCAGGCCACCAAAGTGGAGTGTGCCCAACCTAACCACTAGGCCACAGGGATGGCCCCTATTTGTGCCTTTTTCTCTGTCTGAAATGCTCTTCCTTCAGATTTTTGTATCTGTCTCCTCTATTTCTAATAATTTCATTCATTTTTATTTGTGGCCAACATTCATATCAACGAGTTTAAAGTACATATATCTTCACATCTATAGTGTATTTAGATCAGCTGTGGATTTATATAAATGCTAAATTTAGTTCCAACAATTTGGATCATCCACATTTAAAAAGTATTTTTTTAACATGAAAACTTGTTTAATATCAAAAACTCTAATGATAAAGTCATATTGGTTAAAAAATATTTTTTAACTACATTGGCAAACACTGACTCTCTCTCGACATCCACGATATATGTTATATTGTGTGAATCAAGTACATTGTCAAAATAAAGCACTTAACACGTTAAAAATTAAAACCAAAAGTGATGCGGCGTGTTCAGAACTGAGAAAACTCTCTGACTCAAACAAGAGCAATGTGATGTGCTCTGTTTTAGGCTTTCTTTAGTATTATGTTTGGGTTGCTTTCTCTTAACATTTTGCATGTTTATTACAGGTTTCTGGTTTGTGATTACCATGAGGTTCATATATAATAACCTACGTAAATAGTAATCTACATTAAGTTGATGGTCTCTTATGTTTGACCTCTTGCTAAAAGCTCTATTCCTTTACTCCCTTCCTCCCACATTTTATGTTTTCCATATCACATCTAACCTCTTGTGTGTGTGTATCCATTACCCTTGTATCATGGAAATAGATAATTTTAGTACTTTTGTCTTTTGACCTACATATTAGCTTCACAGGTGGTTGATCTGCTACCTTTACTGCATATTTGCCTTTACCAGAGATTTTATTGTTGTTGTTGTTTTTGATAACTTTCTTATTCCTATTTGTGGTGTTTTCTTCTCCATCTAAATAAGTCCCTTTAGCATTTCTTGTAAGGCTGGTTTCTTGGTGATAAACTCCTTTAGCTTTTGGTTGTCTGGGAAACTGTATCTCTCCTTCCATTCTGAATGATAACCTTGCTGGGTAGAGTATTCTTGGCTGTAGGTTTTTCCATTCAGCACTTTAAACATATCATGCCACTCCCTTCTAGCCTATAAGGTTTCTGCCAAGAAGTCAGCTGATACCCTTTTGGGGTTTCCTTGGTATGTAACTTGTTGCCCCTCTCTTGCACCTTTTAGGATTCTCTCTTTAATTCTTGACATTTTAATTATAATGTATCTTGGTGTGGGCCTCTTTGGGTTCATCTTGTTTAGTGCTCTGAGTTCTTCCTGTATTTGGATGTCTGTTTCCTTCTTTAGGTTAGGAAAGTTTTCAGCTATTATTTCTTCAAATAGATTCTCTGTTCCTTTGTCTCTCTCTTCTCCTTCTGGGATACCTATAATATGCATATTAGTGCACTTCACATTGTCCCAGATGTCCGTTAGACTGTCCTTCCTTGTTCTTTTTAATTCTTTTATCTGTTCAGCTTGGGTGATGTCCTCTAGTCTTTTGTCCAGCTCGCTGATCCATTCTTCTGTATCATCAACTCTGCTATTGAGTCCCTCTAGTGAATTTCTCATTTCCATTATTGTATTCTTCATTTTTGATGCGTCCCTTTTTATATTTTCCAATTCTCTGTTGAAGTTCTCACTGAGTTTGTCCCTTCTTCTCCCAAGATCAGTGAACATCACTATGACTAGTAGTTTGTACTCTTTGTCAGGTAGACTATCTCTGTTTCATTTACTTCTTTTTCTCAGAATTTGGCCTGTTCCCTTATTTGGAACGTATTCCTTTGTCTCTTCATTTTGCCTCTTTCTCTGTGCTTATATCTATGTTTTAGGTAGATCAGCTATGTCTCCCAATCTTGGAGAGGTGGACTCATGTAAGAGATGTCTTATGAGGCCCAGCAGTGTGCTTCCCTCTCATTACCAGTTCCAAATGTTCCAGGAGTGTCCCATGTGTGGGCTACATGTGTCCTTCTGTTGTGGCAGGGTTGCTCTTGCCACAGACGCCTGGGGAGGCTAGGCTGTCCCCCTGGCCAGCTGGTGGTAATGCTCAGCTGCATGTGGTTGCTATCGGCCCTTCAGCCACTTTATCAGGTGTGGGAAGCCCAAGCACAGATGGCTGAAAGGTCTAATAGCACATTCCTGTTGCAGTTTTTTTGTTAAGTGAGTAGGCCCCCAGAATAGCTGGTTGCTAGGCTCAGGGGCTTATAATGGCTGCAGACATCCAGCCTGCAAGGCTGTTGTCAGTTCTCACTAGTGCAGCTGAGTGGGGCCAGCCCCAGGTGTGGGAGCACCCAATTGTTTCAGGCATCAGAAGGTGGGGTCAATCCCTTATGTGGCTGTTTGAGAAGCACAAGCCTGCTACAGCTGACAAGCCCCACCACCCACAGGGCTACACACCCTGTCAACACTGTCCTGCCCCATGCACACACCCTGACCCACTGAAATGGACCCACTGACTCACTGCAGAGGTCACACACACCCCACCTATAGGGGCCCACAAGTTGCCCAAGGGCCTGCTGTTGGGTGGGGCCAGTCCCTAGGGGAGACTGCCTGCCCTGGCTGAGCTGGATTAAATGGGTGCTCTAGTTGTTGGGGCAGACATCGGTGCTAACAGGCCAGGGGAAGAACTCCAATGATGTCTGTCAGCATGCCTGTATTAGGTCATAATAATGACTGCCACCAATGTCTCAGTCCCTGGGGAGGTGGTCCCAGCCTGGGGAGGTCTTGCCTCCCACTAAAATGTACACAGAGCCTATCAAGTGAGTCACTTTTCACCAAAGGACTGTGAGCCTTTCTTTCTGGTGATTTTAGGTTGCTTTCTGAAATGGATGGATTTGTGCCTGGGCCCTTTAAGAGCAGACTTTTCTTTCCCTTATGTTTGATAGCTTTTCTGGGGTTATTCCCTGTTGTTTTAATAGCCAGCAAAGCCAGATATTATGACACTTGTCTTGGCTATGCCGAATCCAAAATTTTCTTAGTGTGGTAAAGCTCTCCTGCTCAGATCTCCTACTCCATCAGGAAATGTTTTGTACCTGAAGATTGCTCCTAGGGAAGCCAAGAAGTGCTGTGGCCGGAAGGTGGCTTTTTTCTCTCCAGAAAGGAATTTCTTCCTCTTCCATCTCAGTCAGCACTGTCCCTTGTTTTGGGGGTTCTTTTTATCTAGTTTTCATTTCTCTCTCAGGGGTAATTGTTCCAAGAGTAGTTGTAAATTGGTTGTGTCCATGGTAGGAGGTGAATTCAGAGTTTGCCTATGCTGCCATCTTGTCACTAGATCTCTGATGTACTCTATTTTTATATGGTTTGTATATAAATACTCTTGCAAATGGTTCAGAATTAAAACATTTGACAAATTCTAACACTACAATAAATTTTTCTAATTTACACAAGTAATGTTAATCCTCTTTATCATTATAAAAGTTTCTCCTCGAACTATATTCCAGGGGTGGGAGATAGGTAATAAACAAATGGATGTATAGATGATAAGGTCTGATAGTGACATATCTATGTAAAAATTTAACAGTGTAAAGTGATGTGGAGTGGTTGGTGAGGGGACCTAATTTAGAGAGCAGAGGCAAAGAAGATCTCCAAGGAGATGACCCTTGAATTGAGTTCTTAAGTACAGATAATTGTGTTGTGAAATGATACATTCACATCTTCAAGTGATTTGAATACTACATCATTCTTCATTACATATCTACTAATGAGTTTTGAAGAAAAACAAGAATTTGAATAAGAATATGTTGGGGGAAAAAAGATAAGCCTACCTCAAACCATTCTAGAAATATGATTGTGCAGACTTTCCAATTCAAAGAAGTATAAAGTTACTTTGTTTAATAAATTTTTGAAATTCCTGAATGAAACAAGGCCATCCCAAGCAGAAGCCTTCCCATTTAGGTTTCTGCTGCTTCTTATTTTATAATATTCAAACACCACTTTCTGGGACCTCCAAGGAGTAGTGGTTCCTCCTCAAGAGCAAGGCCCATTCATTTTTGTCTTCCTACAGCCTTGCACACCTCTAGGCATATCATAGGCATTCAATTATCTTTTAATCAACTAATCAATCAATCTTCTTATGCTACAATATTAAGCTAACCCAGTTCCTAATAAATAGAAGGCATTAAGTCAATATGTTTGTCAAATTAACATGTTATAAATACATCATTCATCTAAATCCTTGAGGTTGGGCAGCAGCAAAATCAAAAAGAATATTGGCTTTGAAGACAGACAGTTGGAGTCAGGGGAACCCAGCCCCACTCCTCAGTCTCTATTTGAACTTAGGCAAGTCGAGTAACCTTTCTGGATTTCAGATCCTTCATCTGTTAGAAAAGGATAATAGCTTGCAAGCTGCCTTGAGGATTTAAAAGACAATGTCTGGAGCTCCTGCTAGAGTTTCTGAGCCAAGGTAAGCCCTGGAAAAGAAGAACAGATATTATGATGGTATTATTATTATCTTGTACATATTTATGCCTCAGGGGTTCAATGAAGCAATTAGTAATGACTATTTTCATCATCGCGGGCATCAGGATTATTTCTGAGATTTTTCCCTAAGCAGAGAAGAGCCAAGAGCTAATCTTAATACTCCAAACACTTTTTCTCAGTCTCAAGACTGAGCATAACAAGAAATGAGAGTCAGAGCCATGTCTCCGGCTGTGTGCCTCTGATAGAAATAAATGAGGGGATATGCATCAAAGGGCATCCTTCAGCCAGAGAACCATACATTGTAGGTAGGTTTTATATAAGGCTATTTTTTACAGACAAGAAGAGTTATTCTGTTGGCATTTTCAAATGACAGAATGAAATTAAATACAAAAACAGGGGTTGTTGTTATGAGATAACATCTTTTACAACATTTTCTTTTTTTATTTCTGTATATAAGGGATTTCTATCAATGCATGACTCAAGCCAAAAACCTTAGCATCACCCTTGATTCTTTTCTTTCTCTCACAGTTTATATACAATCCCTCAGGACATTCTGTTGACCCTACTTTTGAAATATAACTATAATCTGACTTTTCTCAACACCTCCAGTGCTATAACTTGGTTCAAGTAACCATCATTTTTCAGCTGTGTATTGCACTAGATGCCAGCAGGTCTTGCTGATTCTACAATTGACCTCTACAGTCCATTCTGGACACAACAGTCAGAAGTATCCTGTTAAAACATATCTTATCATGTTACTCCTCTGCTCAACACCCTGCACGGCTCTCCATTTCACTCAGAGTAAAAGCTGACATCCTCAGGATGGCCCATGAGGCCGTCCATGGTCTGACCACCATGCCAGTCCAACCTTCTCTCCTACAACTCCACCTTCACTCACTGGTGCAGCCACCAGTGCAGCCTCCTCGCTTGTCTAGCAATGCAAAAAGCAAGCGTCTACATTGTGATCTTTGCTCACCCTGCTCCATTTCAAAAACTCTTCTTCCAGACACACACACACACACACATACATGGTTCAGGTCTCTCCATTCCCCATTACTCTGCTCACTTCTTCTTTGCTCCATAATTCTTACCACCTTCTAACACTCAATACGACCTACTTTATTATGTTGATCGTTTAGGACTTATGTCTCCTTGTTAGAAGCAAGCTTCTTGAGGACAGAGATCTTTGTCTGTTTTGTTCATTGATTGACCCCAAGCATCTAAAACTTACTCATGAGCAAAGCCTGGCTCATAGCACATGCTCAGTAAATACTGAATCAATGAATATACACTAAGAAGATAAAAATGCCTTGTCATTAGTAGAAATATGCCTGTCATAGAGGAAATAAGCAAATCTTTGTATGTGCAAAACTCAGTGTTCTTCCATCTGCTTTAGAGCCACCATTGCATCAACAGGACATGGACTGATATTTAGCAGAGAACACAATCAGAATATAATCTCAGAGAAGATAATATACAAAGATTCTACCCACATGGATTATGAGATGTAGAGCCTAAGTGTTTTGGAATTTAGGAAAAGTTGATATAAAGGAGACAGGAAAATTTTAAAAATTGGCAATTAGTACCTACTAATGTCATTTTTCCATCTGTAAAACAAACATATTAAAAGGAATTTTTCATTTTTAAGTTATGAAAGTCATTGTTACTATTATTTGTCTAGGATTTTTTATCCTCCTATGTGTGTTTCACTATCCTAGACACTTTGTAATCTGTTATTATTTCGATTTGTCCTCCCTATATATTTGGGGAATAAAATGTTTAACATATTTTCCTTTGAATTTCATCCTTGGTCTCAAAGTCTTTCTCTAGATAGTTGTGAACTCTAAGATTAAACAATGGAGAATAGCTAAAGAATATTGGGCTGGAAAAGTACAGCCTGAAGGCTGAATTTGGTTCATTTCTGTTTTGTAAATAAAATGTTACTGAAACAGCCATGCTCATTCATTTGTGTTTCATCTATGGCTGCTTTCACACTACATCAGCAGAGTTGAGTAGTTGTGACAGAGACTATACGGCCCACAAACTCAAAAATAGTTACTTTCTGGCCCTTTACAGAAAAGATTTGCTGACCCCTGTGTTAGGTGATCTACCTTCCTACTGACTTTTCATGGGTTGTTGTGTAACACTGCGTGAGGTCCTTTATTGAGCCCCTCAATAAACTGTTGGGGAGAAATTGTTCCTATACAAAGAGTAGGTGTCCTTCACAAAAGGGCATTGCTCACCCCTTGACTGTCACTAAAATAAAAACAGAGACAGATTAAGACCACAGGAAATGGGAGTGAGGAACAGATTCCTATTTTTGCTAATAACTCATGATATCACAAGTGGCCAAAGCTGATCTCCATCATTGCACCATAACATGAGTCGAGAGAAAACTGAAACTCTGTAGAGACATCAAGTGGCAGTTTGATTCCAGCTGCTTACCTGTGGCAGCCAGCAAATGCTGGGGCTGGATTCTGACCTCCTGCTGCCAGGAAGCTGACAGCGAAGCCATCTCCACATCACCCTGCTGCTACACTCACCAACACTGTCGCAACAAGGCTCACGGGACCTGAATGCTGACAGTGATCCAGGCTTCAGTTTGAAAATGGGAAATACCAGCTACTACTCCACACTCTGGCATTTCACAAGCCACATGTCACTGGTGAAAATCACATGGAAATTATATTAGCACCATAGAGGCCCATTTGTGTCTACATTTTCTCCAATGTTTTGGTCAACAGATGCCTGAACAGTAGGTAGCTGGGAAAACATTCCTTAAGCTGGGTTTAAGAACAATCCATTACTTGAGAATAGGTGCTCTCCCACAATAAAGCATTGATCCGAGCATTTTCTATTTGGAGTGGTTCCTAACATACTGTGAGTTATAAACACAGAACAGTCTTATATTTGGACTATGAATAATACTCTGTTTTTCCCAACTTTTTTTTATCGTGGTAAAATATAAATAACATGAAATTTATTATTTTAGTAATTTTTAAGTGTGCAGTTCAGTGGCATTTAAGTACCTTCACATTGTTGTGTAACCATCACCACCATCCCTCTCCAGAACTTTTCCATCATCCCAAACTGAAATTCTGTGTCCATAAAACAATAACTTCCCATTCCCCCCTCCACCCAGCCCCTAGCAACAGAGACCATATGGCCCACAACGTCAAAAATACTTACTTTCTGACCCTTTACAGAAAAGTTTTGCTGACCCCTGTGTTAGGTGATTCTAGTTTCCGTCTCTGTGAATTTGACTACTCTAAGTACCTCATATAAGTGAAATCATAGAGTATTTGTCTTTTTGTGATTGGCTTCCTTCAATTAGCATAATATTTTCAAAGTTCATCCATGCTGTTTCACGTATCAGAATTTCATTCTCTTTTGCTTCTAAGTTTTAGCTATTGTTAAAAGCTGCTATGGACATGGATGTACAAATATCTCTTCGAGTACCTGGTTTCAATATATCTAAAAGCATAATTGCAGGATGACATAGCAATTTTATTTTTAATTTTGTGAGGAAACTCCATACTGTTTTCCATAGCAGCTACACCATTTCACATTCCCACCAGCAGTATACAAAGGTTCCAATTTCTCCATGTCATCATCAACACTTGTTATTTTCAAGGTTTGTTTTTTCAGTAACAGCCATCCTAATGTGTGTGAAGTGGTATCTCATTGTGGTTTTGATTTGCATTTCCCCAATAATTCATGATGTTAAGCATCTTTTGATGTATTTATTGCTATCTGTTTAACTTCTTTGAAGAAATGTCTACTCAAGTCCTTTGCCATTTTTTAATCAGGTTGTTTGGTTGTTTTGTTGTTGAATTTTATGAGTTCTCCATATACTCTGGATATCAATTCCTTATCAGATTTTTCTATTTCTGCAAAAAGTCATTGGGATTTTGATAGAGATTGCATTGAGTTTGTAGATCACTTTGGGTAGTACTTGACAACAATACTAGGTCTTCTAATCCATGAACAAGAGATGTCTTTCCTTTTTATTCGTGTCTTCCTTAATTTCTTTCAACAATGTCTTGTAGTTTGCAATGTACAAGTCTTTTACCTCTTTGATTACGTTAATTCCTAAATATTTTATTCTTTTTGATACTATTGTAAATTGCACTGTTTTCTTAATTTCCTTTTCAAATTGTCCATTGTTGGTGACTAGAAATGCAACTGATTTTTACATGTTGATTTTGTATCCTATTACTTTGCTGTATTTGTTTGTTAGTTATAATAGTTTTTTTTTGTGAAATTGGTAGGGTTTTCTTCATATAGAGTCATATCATCTGCAAACAGAGATAATTTTACTTCTTTCTAATTTGGATGACTCATTTCTTTTCTTGCCTCATTGCCTGGCTCAAGTTTCCAATAGTATGTTGAATAGAAGTGCCAAAAGTGGGCATCATTGTCTTATTCTTGACTTTAAAGGAAAAGCTTCCAGTCTCTCACCATTGAGTATGATGTTAGCTGTAGGCTTTTCATATGTGGCTTTTATTATATTGACCTAGTTTTCTTCTCTTCCAGATTTGTTTGTGTTTTTATCGTGAAGGAGTGTTGAATTTTGTCAAATGCTTTTCCTGCACCTATTGAGCTGATCATGTGATTTTTTCCTTTCTTTCTGTTAATGTGGTGTATTACATTGATCAATTTTGTGTGTTAAACCAGCCTTGCATTCCAGAAATAAAGCCCACTTGGTCATTGTATATAATCCTTTTAATATGCTGCTGAATTCAGTTTGCTAGTATTTTGTTAAGGACTTGTACATCACTATCCCTTAGGGACATTGGTCGTAGTTTTCTCTTATTGTAGTGTCTTTGTCTGGCACTGGTATCAGGGTAATGCTGGTCTCATAGAATGAGTTAGGAAGTGTTCTCTCCTCTTCAATTTTTTGGAGGAGTTTGAAAAGGATTAGTGTTAGTTCTTCTTTAAATGTTTTGTAGAATTCACCAAAGAAACCATCAGGTCCAGTACTTTTCTTTGTCAAGAGTTTTTTGATTATTGACTCAATGTCCTTACTAGTTATAGGTCTAGTCAGGTTTTCTATTTTTTGTGATTCAGTCTTTGCAGATTTTGAGTATCTAGGAATTTGTTCATTTCATCTAGGTTACCATTTGATGGCATACAATTGTTCATAGTACTCTCCTTTTTATTTTTGTAGAATAGATAGTAATGTCCTCACTTTCATTTTGGATTTTAGTAACTTGAGCCTTCTCTCTGTTTTTCTTATCAATCTATCCAAAGGTTTGTCAATTTTGTTAATCCTTTTGAAAAATCAGCTTTTGGTTCCATTGATTTTCTCGATTGTTTTTCTAGTCTCTATTTTACTTATCTCTGCTCTAATCTTTATTTCCTTCCTTCTGCTAGCTTTAGGTTTAGGTTTTTCTTATGAATATAATTCGTTTTTAAACTCTGCTTAATGTCTTCCCTGAGGTTCCCCTCCCCCAAAAACCACAGCACTTTCTTACAGTACTAACTTCTTCTGTCTTGTATTATTGTTATTTATGCAGTTTTTTCTTCCCCTTCTAATCTGTAAGCTCAACAAGGCCAGAGTTAATGTCTAATTCATTTTCGTAGCCCTATAGAACAATACTTTGATCATCAGGACAAGAATTTACAGTCATTTAGTGCCTACTATACATTAGGTGTTATGCCAAGTACTTTCCATACATAGTCTCATTTAATCATTCCACAGCATCTCCACTTTATTGATGAGAAAACTTAGCTCAAAGAGGAAATAACCTGCCAAACTCATGTGGCTGTTAAGTAACCGAAACAGGACATAAACCCAGGTCTGTGTGACTTCAAAGAATACCTTCCCTATTAAACTATACCTCTCTTACTCATTAATTTATTAAATCAATAAGTATTACCTATTATCTGTGCCAGGAACTGTTCTGGTATTAAGGCCACATCAATGGACAAGAGAGACAAAGATCCTTGCCTTTTGGAGCTTATGTTCTTTTGAGAGAGAAGACAACAAAGGGCAGAGTAGTGTGCAGTATTAAATAGGATGGTCAGGATAAGCAAAGATTTGAATCCAGAGGGATCAGCTAGAACAAAGGCCATAAAGCAAGATGAGGCTTTTGGGCTCATGGATGGGCAAAGAGGCCACTGTGGCTACAGCAGAGTGAGTGAAGAGGAGATTAATAGAAGACGAGGAGGTCAGAGAGATAATGAGGTAACAGGGTAATGGGATAAATTTAGGTAAATATTCTTTTATGATTGTGTAATATTTCATGTATTTAAGTATATTTAACATATATGTATTTATTTTAAAGAATAGCCTTAAAATGAATGCCATCATTAGAAAAATTTGTGTGTCACTCTCTTCATCCAAAGAAATCAATTTGTCTATATTTTTTATTAACCCCATACAATATATTACTTGTTTTGTCTTAATTTGGACATTTGTATTAATTGAATCAAACTGCATGTATTTTTCTGTCCATTGCTTTTTTTCAATCTGTATTTGGTTTTTGAGATCCATCCTTATCTATATTTGCAGCTGTAACTCACTAATTTATACTTCTATATTGTATCAATCCATTGTGTAAAAATGCCACAATTTATCCAATGTACTGTCAATGGGCACGAGTTCTTCTCCAGAGTTTGTTATTACGAACAATGTAGCTATGAACATTCTTGTACGTGTCTCCCGTGAACCTGTATAAGAGCTTTGTAAGTATCTAAAGAGTGAAATTGTTGGGTCACGGGGAATGCACTTGCTCAGTCTTGTCAGGTAATGTTTACTGTTCTCCAAAGTGATGTACATTCATAAACATTCTGAACACATTCCATTTAACTTTGAAATAATATTAGACGTACAGAAAAGTTGTAAAGACAGTATGAACAGTTCCCCTCTCCCCTCCATCCAGCTTCCACTAATGTTAGCATCTTATATAACCATGGTACCTTTATCAAAACTAAGAAATTGACATTGGTAAAATGCTATTAGCTGAACTACAGACTATATTTGGGTTTCACTGGTTTTTCTAATAATGTCCCTTTTCTATTCAAGGATCCAATCCAGAATACCACATTGCATTTAGTTGTCATGTCTCCTTAGTCTCTTCCAGTCTGTGACAGTTTCTCTGTCTTTCCTTGTTACTCATAACCTTGACACTTTGAGACAGTACTAGCCAGATATTAGGTAGAGTGTTCCTTGATTTGAGTTTGCTGGTGTTTTCTCATATGAATTTGGGGGGAATATGCCACAGAGGTGAATTATCCTTTTCATTACATCATATCAGGGTGTACATGATGTTAACATGACTTATTACTGGTGATGCTAGCCTTACCACCTGGTTAAGTTTCTATCTACGAGATTTTTCCATGTAAAGTTATTATCTTTCCCTTTCCTATACTCTAGTCATTACAAGCAAGTCACTAAACCCAGTCCACCCTCACAGGAAGGAAAACTAAGCTCCACTTCCTGAACAAGTATCAAAGAATTTGTAGATGTGTTAAATTTACCACAGTAATTAATAAATATTTGCGGGAAGATGTTTGAGCAAATATCCTGTTGCTCTAATATTTCAGCCACTAATTTTAGCACTCATCGATGCATCTTGCCTACAGGAATTATTCCTGTGGTATTCTAGTGGTCTTTTTCCATTTCCCTCATCCTTTCTATAGTTATTATTTGGAATTCTTCTGTAAGGCAGATTTGTCATTTCTCTACAGCTTAATTATTTATTCAATCATTTATTTACATCAATATGAAGTCATGAGTATTTATTTTATTCTATGGGTTGGACTTCAGTGGTATTTATTATCTATTTTATTGCTTTAATTGTTCCACTTTTGGCCATTGGGAGCTCTAGCAAATCAGCTCCTGTGTTCTTTTAACATGCTCTATTCCTCCCCCCCACTCCTTTCTGGAATCACAAAATGCTCCAGGCTCATCATGAATTTTCCCTGGCCTGGCCCTAGAATCAGACATTTCTCTAGGGATCCCTAATTCAGAAGGAAGCATTTTTAAAGTCAATTTCCATGTGTTATTATGTGTAATTCTTGGGTTATTTCTATGCTATAATTAACTATAGATTTCCTATAATTAAGCCATATGTAGTATCGTACTCAGGCTAATAGACTGTGTTAGAATGGAATGTGAATCCGTCAACAATGCTCACCCTTCTTTCTCTTCTAGCGCTTACCTATATATGGGCCCGATAGGCTATCAAACTTCATGATTCTACAATGAAAAGACAAAAGGAAAAGACCCTCCCATGAGGAACTTTTCCTTGGGTCAGAGAATTGTTTCATTTTGTCAAAAACATATCTAAGCCTAGCTAACCTCTGTTTCATCTTTTCTAGCCTTCCTATAGTTTAGCCCTATTCCTTCTATTTTATTATCAACTCTGAAATGAAATTATGTTTGTTTTCATGTATTAAATTTCTATACAAGTAAGGAATAAAAATATAGAACAATAAATTCTGCTTACTTCTAAAGTCTACATCTTCTTGACATTAACCTAATGTGACCTACCATTGACTAAATCCTTAGTCATCAAACAGTTTAAACACTAGAACAGTGGTTCTTGACAGGAATTTTTCCCCCCAGGGGACATTTTGCAACATCTAGAGACATTTTTTGTTGTGACAACTGGGAGGGATGCTACTGGCCCCTGGTGGGTAGAGTCCTGGATGCTGCTAAACATCCCACAATGCACAAGAGCCCTCCACAACAAAGAAACATCTGGCCCCAAATTCAAGTTGATATATCATGCACTAAAGGAACTTTCAATGTTTAAATTGGTTAAATAACAGATACTTCCCTCCAAAACTCTTAAAGAAAATGTTAGCAAATACCAAGGATTTTCTCCACTAAAAAGTTGAGTACAATAAAGGATTTTTTGGAAGAATCAGATGATAGACTATGAGGGATCCACTGTGGCTGTAAAATTGCAAGAAAGCAAAGGCAGAGTTAAAAGCTCATGCTGCATTTTAACTCGTTCCATTTTGAATAAGTTATCTGACGCAGCCAACGCTCCAATGCGTCAAAAAAATAAATTGTTAAATATGTGCATTATCACTCAGTTTGCACTTTAAACCAAAACAATAATGACCTTCTGGCTAACAAGATATGATTCTAGTGTAATAGAGGTAAGAGAATTTGGGGCCTGGAGATAGAAGCTAGGAAGGAGTCTAGACAGAGCTCCAACTCTTGTTGACTGTGTGATTCTGGGTAAATCATGTAGCTTTCCTGGGCTCCAGTTTTCTCATCTGGCAACTTTCCTATCAAAGTTGATAATAAAATGTGAATGCTAATGCCTGCCTTATTTTCATCACAGGGTCATGGTGAGAAACAAAGTTTTTAAAATACACTTTCTCTTTCCTTCTTTGGGTACCGAGATCTTCCAGTACTATCTTTCTTACACATCCTATGTAAGGTTTTGGAAAGAACAGAACCTTTGGAAGACTACTGAAAAATGGATTCCTAGAGAGAGGAGATTGAGCATCTTGACTGGTTTCTTTTCCTCTTCAAGGGTCCCATTACAGTGTGAAAATGCATTGAAAAACAATATCACAGACAAGCCACAAACTAGAAGAAAATATTTGCAAAACACTTATCTGATAAAGGACTTATATCTAAAAATATACAAAGAACTTTTAAAACTCAATAATAAGGAAACAAACGACCCACTTTAAAAATGTGGAAAAGATGTGAACAGACACCTCCTCAAAGAAAGTATACAGATGCCAAATAAGAATATGGAAAGATGGTCAACATCAATTGTCATTAGAGAACTGCAAATTAAAACAGCAATGAGATACCACTACCTACCTTTTAGAATGGGGAAACATTTTTTTAAAAACTGTCAATACCGATTGTTGACAAGAATGTGTGACAACAAGCACTCTCATTCATTGCTGGTGGGAATGCAAAAAGGTAAAGCCACTTTGAAAGACAGCCTGTCAGCTACTTACAAAACTAAACATAGTCTTACCACATGATCCAGCAATCACACTCCCAGGTATTTCCCTAATGGTTTGAAAACTTGAGTCCTCACAAAATTCTGCATTAAATGGTTATACAGCTTTATTCATAATTTCCAAAAACTGGAAGCAAATACGTCTTTCAATATGTGATGAATAAACAAAAGTGTGGTATATCCATAGAAGGAAATATTATTCCTTAATTAAAAGAAATGAGCTATCAGTACACTCAAAGACATGGATGAATACCAAATGCACATTGCTAAGTGGAAGAAGCCAGTCTGAAAACCCTATTTACTATATGATTCCCATTAGATGACACTCTGGAAAAAGCAAAACTATAGCAACAGTAAAAAGACCAATGATTACCAGGGGGTGGGAGAGTTGAATAGGTAAATCACAGAGGATTTTGTAGGTCAGTGAAACTATTCTGTATGATATTGTAATGGCAGACACATGACATTTTGCACTTGTCAAAACCCATAGACCTTTACAGAACAAGAGCAAACCTTAATGTATGCAAATATTTCAAAATCATTTAGGAGGTTGGGGACCCCTTAATGGTATGCACATTGTGACAAAAGAATTTAAGTGTATCATAAATATATGGAACAACCTTACTGGTTGTTCTGTACTGGGGGAAATGGTGCTGACCTAAGTATTTTTGGAAATGAGTGGGGTCTATAAGAATAAAGGCAAAAGGAAGTGCACATAAGCACTATACTCTAGTCAATCAAATTGTTTCCCACAGGGGTACAGGTTAACGATTCTAATTCTATTAGGCAAGTATATTCAAACTGAACAATTAAGTAAGAGAATCATGGATAGTAGGAACTAGGTTTCTCCCCGTTGGAGTGGGAATTTACAGATAAGCAAGGGAAGGAGGCTGGAACGATCTAGGTAGTGATGGCTTAGGGCTGGATACATCAGCATGAACTCAAGCTTAGCTTAATATAGATACATATGATTACATGTATAAATACTTATAGATATGTGTATATACATGTATTCCCTTGCTCTGTCCGTTGAGGGTGTCTAGAAGCAATGACACCCCAGTAGGCATAAGTACACCTAGCATGCAGCTCTTGGTCTCTAATACCATTCTCCAATAAGGGAACCAGGGCTCCTTGGAGCAGTGGTTGATTTAGGGCTGGGGCAGGATGTATACAAGACAATCCAAGAGCACCTTATAATACCAGAGACTAGGGAAATACTCAAAAACAAAATTGAGGAGAGTATGTCAAAACGACGCAAGAATTCCCAGCGACCAAAGCTAGGAAAATTTGAGCAACAAAATAAATAGAACAATATTGGATCATAACCCAAAGTATAAAATAAATATCCATGAGTCCATACTGATCTAAATAAATGATCGAATAAATAAGTAAATGGGGGATAACAGGCAAATCCCCTGTGCAGAAGAATTCCAAATAATTTACGTAAATACTCTACCCTCAAGGAAGTGGAGCATAACTCCTTACTCCTTAAGTGCGGGCTGTGCAAAATGACTGCCTTCCACAGAGTATACCATGGAAAGGGAGGTAAAAGACTAGGTTTACCTGACAAATACGACCTTAGCCAGATGATCAAGGTCAACATCAACAGTGGTAAGTCATGTTGATAAAACATACTCTTAATGTGATGTATGACAATGGCACTTTACCTCTGAGCTTCTCTTCCTCAAAACTCATAACCCCAAGTTTAATCATGAGAAAAATTCCAGGAGAGGGGCATCCTACAGTCTACCCTTTCAGTACTCCTCAAAACTTTCAAGGTCATCCATAGCAAAGAAAGCCTGAGAAACTCTCACAGCCAAGAGGAGCCTAAGGAGACCTGACCATGAAATGTACCGTAGTGCCCTGGATGAGATCCTGGAACAGAAAAATGACATTCAGTGAAAACTGAGTAAGTCTAAATCAAATATGGACTTTTGTTAATAATAATGTATCAATATTGGTTCATTAACTGTAATAAATGCACCACAATGACGTAATGTAATAATATATGATGTTAATGATAGGGGACATGCTGAGGAGTATATGTGAACACTTTGTACTCTAAATTCACAATATTCCTGTAAATATAAAATATAAAACTATTCTAAAAAATAATTAATGCAAAACATCATTAGAGAGAGCAATAACGGATTAAACTGTGATTGCACTTCTTCACAAGCATTTGGTTTTACTAACAGAAGATGAGACCAGAAGACTAATTTTTAAATTTGCTCAGAAGTCTACCCTGGGGCAGGTGGAGCCATCATTCAGCCATTAGTCATTTATAAAAGCTAATAGAAACGTGACAGTGTTCAAGTACATATGAGAATACATATCAGAATGAGGTTCACGGACAGTAATGATAGAATAAGCTGGAATATCTTTCCTTTCACCTATATGGTGAGCCTGATTTTTATTTCCTACTCCTCTAATAAAGGGCAAAAGGCAAAGGGCAAAGGACCTTCATTCATATCATTGAATAAGGGTCACATGGATCTTCCAGTATACATGAAATCATTCAGCGACTTTCCTCCCAGAACAATGGAGCCCTGGTGAAGTCTATGTGCTTCTGAACATGCCCCCTCCAATTCCAGTATCTGGTAATCTGTCAGATGTTTCAAAATACATATTCAAGCATTTCCTTAAAACAGCAGATAAAAAGAATTTTAAAAGTGTAAATTATTAAACTTGTCAGAGTGTGGCTGGTGAGAGCCACTTGCTGGAAAATGTGCTGGGTTTACCTACCAGCTTGCCTCTCTCTCTGCTCCAATCTACTCATATCAGCATCAGACTTACTGCAAAAATCAAGGAAAGCAGTTGTTTATTTAGAACAGAGGTCAGTTTGGTTTTGTATCCAGGACCTATAAGATAATATATTTCTTCCCCGAAGTTCCACCCCAAAACATAGCTTCCTGACCCACAGAAATTTCCCCCTAACCTAAGTGTAAGTTTTTCTCTGCTAGGAAATCTCCAGAGATGCTGTTTTCATCCTGACTCATTTTGAATGCTCCAGTGCACTTGAAACTGAACCCCTTTCATAAAAGAGAGGAGGGTCATGAAGGCACTCATTATATGGCAAATCTTGAAAACACCTAGAATATTGAACTAAAAAACTCAGTCTACTATTGCTTTTCCCCACCCCACAGACAGCCACACTAATACGAATGACATATCATCAGTATCTAGAGAGATTCCAATTGAAACAAACAACTAAAACTCAGTCTGGGGTGCAAATTGCTGATCTTTCTGTGGTCCAAATTCAAGGTCGTTTCCTTGGAGCATCACTGTCTCCCGTCACTTCATATATGATTAGAAAGCCTTTCATGTCTGTGCACTTTAAGCTCCTTGGGGATGGCAAAAGAGCAAAAGGGACTTGGGAAAGGAACCTAGAAGGCAGGGAGCAGACTGAGGCAGTCCACGGGTTCTGCGGTTTGATCCTGACATCAGGTTATTAAAATTAAAGATGGAAAACCCATATTGAGTCATCTGGTTCTCTCCCTCGAGGGCAGTAGATTACGCTGGATAGCATATTATTTAGCACTTCAGCTGGTTTTCTTCTAAATAGCCCTTCCTTGGAGGCTGTTAACTCAAACCTGGCAAGGATTTTACTACAAATGGGGGGCTTTCTACTTTCTACTGGTTGGTTATTTCTTCTACCAAATGCACATTCGCCTGCTGAGATATTAAAAAATAAAACTTACCAAGCAACATGAAAACAGTATTGTGTTGTAGAAAGAGTGTAGAGCACCAAGCAAATTGTCCCAAAGTTGACCCAGATGCTCACTCTGACTTGCCTGGACAATAGCTTGCTGAGACCACTCCCCTCTCTACCTTCTCCCTGGAAGGAGAGGCGATGTCCAAGTTCAGCTTCCCACAGGACTAGTGGCCTCATCCCCCTTTCCCCAGAGTAACATCCCACAGGCCCCAAGATCTCCAGGCAACTCTCATAAACAGCTGACACCCACATCCAGGCTGCTCGGTGCTCGAAGAGTCTGATTATCCCCTATCTACAAGTTTGCTCTCAGGCTCGTCCTATTAGAAGACGCAGTGTTCCCACTGGAAGACAAATCCATGCTACTTGTCAACAAAGCACCTGGGCCCCAGTATTGTCTCCATGGGAAAGATGGGAGGGTGGGAGACCCGTGCCTTTTCTCTTCTCTGGCTTTGTCAGTTTCTGCCTTCCCTAATATGACAGAGTCTCTAACACATGCGACGCCCTAACCTGGTGCACGACAGAGAGCAACCCAGATGAAACCCTCCTTGAACAACAAAGATTGAAGCCTTTAGAGCCAAACACTGGGCCCAATAGGTGTCCTGATGCTCTTTAGCTATATGAGCCTCAGTTTCCTCATCTATCAACTAGAAATAATACCTGTCCTGGACTGTAAGAGCTAGCAATAATGTATCCTGAGAGCATGGCTATGGTTGACACATTAAAGAAACTCAACAAATGGTAGCTACTGTTGTTGCTGTAATATTCTCAGCAGTAGAAATGAACAGATACCCTTTGAGACTTATGAATATCATCTTAAATATACATATAAGCTAAAACATACACAGTTTGGTTTATTACACAGAACTAAAACTTTTTTAATCCCCGGAATAGACGGTAATGATAAAGCACAGCTTACCGGTTACATAAGTGAGGAAGGAAATAAATAAGTAAAATGCTCCTGTTGCCCCAGGCACATTGGCGCCTGCACCCTCTACTGCCAAGATGAGAAATCTAGACGTGCATGACGTCCACCAAGGCATCAGGTCCAAAATCATTCTCAAGTTCTCTCCGAATCAGGGATCTTGAGGAGTTCAATCTCCTAGAGTCACTTAACGCTGCTCAGCAGGTTACACAGGAAGCGTTGGTCACGCCTCAATGCTAAGTTTAAAATACTATGGAACCAGAAAATGCTAAATATATGAGATGTGAAGGTGTGAAGTGAGTGAGTATGAAAATATAGGAGTGTGAACATTCACCAACGTGAAACCTCTGTGCTCATCTTGCAGACAAAAGAAGGAAGGACCTGGCCTCTTTCTAATCACCAGTAAGGCTCTATGCAGAGCTCAGAGGTACCCTGGCTCCACGCCTAAACCTCTCAGCAGCTCCCAGGTCTCCATCCATCAAACCATGCTAGAAGAAAGACAATAGAGGATCATGAGTTTAAACAGCTTAAAATAAATTGGCATTGGGTGTTAAAGGCCTAAATTCCACTGTCCATGTTTGCAGCATCTTAAGTTGAATTAAAACAAAATCAAACAATAACACAATGCAACAAGATGCTGTGTTTACTAGAAACATACAGGAAGCTGAAATAGAAGGTAATGAATTAAGGGCTGGGTACATTACGTGTGTGTTTGTGTGTGTGTGTGAGGAAGATGGGTCCTGAGCTAACATCTGTTGCCAACCTTCCTCTTTCTGCTTGAGGAAGATCGTCACTGAGCTAACATCTGTGCCAATATTCCTCTATTTTATGTGGGATGCTGCCACAGTGTGGCTTGATGAGCCGTGCTGGGTCCACACCCAGGATCCGAAACTGCGAACCCTGGGCTGAAGCGTTATGTACATTTTAACTAACTAATCTTACACAAAAGAGAAGCGAGTGTGGCAACATTACTTTAGGCGACAGTATTCAAAGCATTTAAAGTTGAGCGCATTGTCTTATGTTAAATTGGTAAGCTAATAATAAAGATAAGACATTTATAAACTTTAATATGCCAACTGAAAGAGCCTCAAAAAGTATAGAACAAAAACATGCAGACATGTGGCAGAAATTGATGTTTTTTAACCCACTATCAATACATACGAGACGCCAAGTCCAAAAGTAAAATAAAATAAAATAAGGACCAAAAAAATAATAAGTACTATAATTAATGAGGTAGAACTAATAGAATATGCCAACTTCTTTACCTTAAAAGTAGAGATCTCATCCTCTTTCATACCTTTGGTCCACATACAATCACCAACTGTGAAAATAAAATTATCAGTCTATTCCAAGGAATTATTATGGCAAAGAGCTGATAAAAATATTTACCCAAATGAACCATCAGAAAGCTAAATGATGGTGACGTACCTGGTGATTTAACTGCTGCTTGCACGCTTTGCTAGGCCCCATAACTCAGATATTTGTGTTTTAACTTTTACAACCTTCTGGCCTGCAATACTAACTTTATAGTTTGCTGTGGAACTGCACCAAATCTATAAAATCTGTAAAAGTCCTCAAAATTCCACATATGTGGGTTGTCACTGGCCCTAATAATTTCTCTCCACGTTTTGCACTGAATACTTTGACAAAGGAAAAACAAATACACCACGTGCCAGAGAGAAATGAATGAAAAGCCCCTACCAGGAGACAGCTGAGCTGACACTCAGCACCTCCTGTCATTCTGCACGAGTCTTTTGTACACAGCTCTGCCTTTCAATTCCCTAATCAACACATTAAATAGGGATCCTTTTCAAAAATTTACATATCTCATGAATCTAAATACCAAAACCATTTCACCAGGAGAGCCAGAATGTTTCCAGCGTTTGCTGTCATTGACAAAATCACATCACTCAATTGACCCATGGGTGTGCAAATCTAGGTGAACACCCAGAATGGCAGGACCCCACGTGTGCAGACAGGACCATAAAACTTCCACAGCTGTTAACTTTCTCCAGAAAGCAAATTACTCAGGAGATTAGTAGCTGTTTTGCTTTCCTTTTTCTTCTCTTCTTTTCTTGTTGACATTTGAAACATATGTCCCTCTACCCCACTACTGCTGCCACCACCCCTCCCCACCAATGAATCAGTTCGTTGCTTGAATCGAGGGAGAGACATCTTGTCGCCAGTTTCTTCTCTACCCAGACGTGATTTGCCACAATAGCAGAGCTCAGGAAGTTGGCTTCACTATAAAGGTTATTTTGTGGACGTTATTCTCCGACATACGTGAGGAATAAAGTGTGTGTGTGTTTTTTAATGGGGCAAATTAAGGATCCCAGTGGTTCACAGACTTCTCTAATAACAAAGTATTGTTCTATAGGACACAAAAGGGCTTCTTTAAGAAACCCTTCAGAAAACCAGTACTGTTTTTATTTGCTCTATGGAACAAATTTTCAAAGAAATACAAAAATCTGTTCTCCACAAAGATGTGTATGTGAACACTCATGAATATAAGCTTGTGTACTGTGGCAACAGTAATCAAAAGCAAGCAAAACAGGAATCAAATTTACCCACCCCCAAGATTCTCCCTTTGAAAATGGTTCCAAAAGTGATAAAATACAATTATCTCCTATAAAATCAATTTGAAAAGGTTAGAGACAGGAGATAGGCGCCAAAATATGCTAGATTCCTTTAACTCATTACGAAATGATTCTTCCAACAGGATATCGACATAAATACTTTCATAGCTTTCGACCTTTCAAATTTACCTAGTTCCCTTGATTATTTTGTGAGAAAAAATTTTAACAGTGGATTTCTTTTAAGTTTCAAAGTATATGAATTGAATGAGCAGATGAATACAAAATAACTTAGGCTTGTTATGAATCCATTCCTATAACCTTGCAGGTTCCAGTTCAAGATGGCAGTGTAGGAGGATCCTGGACTCACCTCCTCCCACAGACACACCAATATGCAGCTACATATGGAAAAACTTCCTCTGAAAAAAACCTAAAAATTGTCTGAGCAACTCCTAGGCAAATGAGAGAAGGCCCACACCGAAGCAGGTAGGAGAAGCTGGGACACAATCTCTCCATAAACCTCACCTTTGGCGCAGTGACCCACAATCGAGAGGAAACTCAAAACCTGGAGCTGCTCCCTGTGGAGCAAAGGGTTCGAACCCGACGTGGGCACCACAGCGTTTTAGACTTACACCTGAGAGTGGAGCCCTCAAAACATCCAGCTTTGAAAACCAACAGCGCTCATGTCCACAAGACCCATGAGGCTAAAATGGTCTGAGAAACGGCTCTTGAAGGGCTGTCAGTCGCTTGCACTCACCTGCCGCAGGGTCCGGCACAGAGGCAGCCAGCAAATGGTCCAGACTGTATGTGAATGAGGCTCACTGGCTAATCTTAAAGCTTCAGTCTGAGGGGCAGGCATGTAAATTAGCACACATCTAGGGGCTGCTAACTGGCAGGGCACCATCTTCCTCTTTTTTTATTCTTTTTCCTGCAGGTGCCATCCATACACTCCTCCTTTGTCTCATTCCAGCCGGCAGGCGCCAGCTTTGTGCTCTCGCTGGAGGGTGCTTTTTTTTTTTCTTTAATTCTTTCTTCTCCCCCCTCGCCTCAGGCACTATCTACGGGCTCTCCCTCTGCCTCATTCCAGCCAGTGGGCGCCATCTTTATGTTCTCCCTCTGCCACACTCCAGAGCGCCAGGAACTCCTGGAGGGGCTGGAGGGGAGGTTTTACAGGCTCTGGTGTCCCAGATTTTGCAGCTGCTGCCTCGGAAATGCCCCTTGATCACCTGGAGGCGGAGGCGGAGGCAGGGGTGGGGGCTGGGGGGGGAGGAGGGGTCTTGTGTTGTTGGGTCCCATGAGACTGTAACAATTGGAGAGAGTTCTGTGCAAGCTACCACCCCAGGGCACTGCCCAGGCCGCAGACTGAAACACCCCCAGTCTTTCTGTGAAAGAGGGCTATTTGCTTGGCCTGGAGCTTCAGCCTGGGGGGGAGGCTTCTGGTTCCGCACAGGGCTAGAGGCCCACAGAGCTGCTCTTGGAATGAAGGCTGTCTTTGCCTCTCCTTCCACCTTACTACAGTTCGTCTGTGTCTCCCAGAAAGCAGCTTCTCTCCTTGTCTGGAGCTCTGATTTTTGTGACTGCCGCCCAGGGGATACTTACGGGTTACCTGACTCTGGTGGCCAACAGGGCTTATTTGGGGTCGCACAGGACTGTATATATTTGAAGACTTTAAAAGCTTCGGCCTAAGAGTCTGGCGCCTGTATTTAGGTGCCTATTGAGATCCTCCCCTGTGGGACACTGACAGGTCTTGGCACACCCAAAACTACTGGGAGATTGTCCAAGGGCAGAGTTGAATGATAAGGTCCATCTCCTACATGAGGGCAACCCTTCAAAACTGAGGGAGGCAGCTGTTTCATGTAATGCATACAGAGGGTCAAGCAAAATGAAGAAGCAAAGGAACATGTTCCAAATGAAATAACAAGAGAAAACCTCAGGAAAAACCTTAATAAAACAGAAGTAAGTAACTTACCTGATAAAGAGTTCAAAGTAATCGTCATAAAGGTGTTCACTGAACTCAGGAGAAGAAAGGATGAACACAGTGAGAATTTCAACAAAAAGAAAATATTAAAAAGTACCAAGCAAGAGTCACAGAACTGAAGAATACAATAACTGAACTAAAGTATAAATCTCTTCCTGCTCCGAATCCCAGAAAGATGGGACCACGTAATGGAAAGCCCAGTGGTCTGGAGGTCTGCAGACCCAGTTCATCATCCCAGCCATCAATTGCTTCTGAGGTCACAGGCAATTCTGAACCTGCCTCTTTGTTTGTCACCTAGATTAAACATGGTATTTTCTTAGGTGCCTCACAGAATTAGTATTCTTTGCCCTGAACCTCCTACCAAATGGTTCTTAGGACTCTGTCTGTAGTTGATCCAGTGAATAGAAAAGTTGGCTGAAGACGCACAAATGGAACAGTCAATCAGGACAGAAGACGAGGCTCTCCTTTGCTGACTCTTTCCACAGTCCTCCCTTCCTTCGTTCCACGTGTCAGGTGGAGGCACTTGTAGAGAAAATGGATTCATAGTCTACTTCTCTTCTCCTTCAACAAACGAAAAGTTGTAAGTTGTCTTTTATCACGTCCAGTATTCAGAAATTTATGTTCCAACGTCGAGGCACTGTGTAAGGAAGCATAACCCATTGAATCTAATGACAGCCCACACCTGTTGCACTGACCTTCCAGCTCATTCTCCTCAGGTACAGGCCATTAACTTGACAGCCTAATTTATTTGCCTATGAGAGTATCTCAGGCATCCCAAATCACAGACATGAAGTGTGCTGCAAAGAGCACAGTGGCCCTGAGCTCCCAAGACGTCCTGGAAACATAATGAATAGGCTGGGTTGTTATGACTGCGGGGAATAAAGGGCTTGGCTTGCTCTGGGAAGGCAGGCCGGAGCTGTACCTGCCAGCTGGCATAATTGGCTTCATCACAGACTGCCCCAAAGGGGGAAGTTTGATGCCAGCTTGCCTTGTTCTAAATTTCAGTTATTAAGCTTCGCCGAGGGGTCCCAGGAGAATTTTAGCCTGTGGGAAAAAGACATGAAGTGAATTCTTCTTCAGAAATCTAACCTTACACACAATTATGCTTTTTTGTTTAGCTAGCACAAGAGAAGAGTTTGTTGAGAATAGTCAGGCACCAGGGTACATATGGCTTCGGATGATAACTGTGACTTCATTGCTATTTCCACTTGGGCAGCCAGTTCTGACATTCCCATCCATTAGAGGCAGCACAGCTTACCTTCTGTATAAAAGGTTGGGTTACACCACAGGGGTGATTAGAGACTTCCCCAAGGCCTATGAGATGGTGCCCCATGGCCACCTACACTCCAAGATCCATCTTTGAGCTTCATTCCCCATGCTTTCGCACAGGGTTGTCAGTCTGCAAAAATCACCAGCTCTGGAAGTCCCCCTCCAAACAGGAAACTGCCTGACCAAAAGTAACACCATCGTGATCTTTTATGCATAACTGCAATTCATCTTCACATTATTATTTAAATTGTTTGATGACACAGCCTTGTTTTGACTTACAACTCGCAGAGATATTCTTTCAGGTTAATAAATCCTGGCTTTATTTCAGTTCAAATTAAAATATTTGTTTAAAGTTAGGATAAAATAAGTTGTGTCACTTACTGAACAACACTATTCTTGGAGGTGACATGAATCATCAAATTTTCATTTTATCCTGCATCTTCAGACATCACCAGGTCATGTGAACACTTTCAAACAACACCCTTTTACTGGCGCCAAATGCACCAATATATTTTGGTGGAATTGTGTATGATTTTTATTTTATTCTTTATGCTTTTCTTTATTTTCCCAATTTTCTAGAGTGTTAAAAGTTGTTATTAAAATTGTACCAAACTTTTCAAAGTGTATACACTTAATAATGTGAAACATTTGTAATTATGTGGCACATTCCAGAAAGATAAAGGCCTCAGTTGACACCATGTTTCTAGTCTATATATCAGAACCACTCACTGGATGCCCAGCACACAGCAAATGCTCTGAGACCTCCTCAGGCAGCAGTTAAGTAATTTAGAGGTTTAATTCACTAATTACATAGAAAAACTGAATTATAGACTAAGTGATATGCCCTTGGTCACTCCTGGGAAAAGACCATCCTTGGCTCCCAGCATTTTGACCACTGCACATTTTGCTCCCAGACTTTCTGCATTACCCTTAGAGAGGGCACGGTATGGAATGGCCAGAAAAAGACTTAACTTCCCCACTGGTTTTCCTTTCTTTTTCTTCTTAATAAATTGAAGTTTCCCTTCAACATAATTGTGCAACCACTTTAAAGACTTTTTTAAAACTATGTTACAAAAACAGTCACCGCCTTTCTTCCTCAGGACACCAAATAATGAGTCTGACTAATATTTTCATTGAATTGACAGTTGGCTTGACTTGTTTCCAGATTGCCTTTTTTTGTTCTTTGGCGTTACACAGAAACAATCTTAATCTAAAAGTCGTTAACAACTAAACGTAAGATTATTGATTTAGCTGCACAGGAAACCCTAAACTTGACACCCTGATGGAAAAGCTTCATACATTTTTATAAGAATAGGTAACATTTAGTGAGTATTTACTGTGTGTCAAGTCGTATTCTAAGTAATTTACATGTATTAACTCACTTAATCCCTGTAACACCCCTAGAAGTAGGCAATGTTACTATCCTCATTTTAAAGAGAAAGAAACTGAGACGCAGAGCAATTAAATGCTAGCTAATAAGGAAAGAAGCAAAGAATTGACCTGAGGCAGTCTTGGTCTGGGATCTGCACTCTTAACCCCTGAGCTAGAACTGTGTCATCGCTCTGCAAATGGTGGTCTGGCTTATCAATGTTGTTGGGCTACCTAATGTAGTGAGCAAGAACATGGGCTTTGGTGTCACACAGACACAGCTGTTCATGCCCAGTGCGCCACTCACTAGCTGAGTATCCTTAGGCAACTTACTTTATTAAGTAAATCTCTTTGCCTGAGTTTTCTTAATCAAGTACCTAATTTACATGATTGTCATAATGGTTAAATAGATAATGTTTGCAAAGTGTTTCACCAGTGCAACCACATATTATCTCCACATATTAAGGTGTAGCCACTTATTACTGGTACTTATTAGGATAATATCTACTTTCTAAGATAAATTTTGTCCTCAAAAATAGTAGAATGCATTTAGAATGTTTACAGTCAAGTGAGAAATTGACAGAGGAAGGCAGACTCCCTTGTTTCAGCGCTGAAGAAGAGTCAAAAGCCCAGATCTAGCTGTAGTTGGAAAGTTTTGCAGATCTCAAGTGAGTAGCACTTTCATCTAGTTGTTCTTTTATTTCAGAGCATAGAAAATACCCTTAATGGGGGGTTTTTGAACTCTTTTTTGCTGCCAAACGGCAGAAAAACAATGCACTGCTTGTAATCCTTGCTTTAAGAGATCTGTGAACAAAATGAAGAAACAAAGAGCTGGCAGGAACGACTGTGCTGGACCAGTTCAATGCTACACTGCTTTTTGGAGTGGGGGAAAAAAAGAGTAATTTCTTCCATGAGAATAGCCAATGCACATTATTCTAGTGAAAGGGCTTAAACACACAGAATAGAGACAGAACATAAAAAACAGCAAATTGCTTTAAGAAAAGAATGAAGTCCTATGGGAAAAAGATGCTCTCGTTTCCTTTTATACCAGGAGAGCAGAGATTAATGCTGAGAGGGATTGTCTAGCACGGGGTCTGGCGTGTAATGGGTAAGGAGATCAATGAACATTTACTGGAGGAGCAATAGAAAAACACCTAAAAAATTTTCTACACAGCAACCGAAAACTTCTTTCAGGAAAGACAACTATTTGCCTTGATTCTCTCATGAATGTATGTATCATCCAACTATGATAACAAAGAGAGGAAGTTTGAATATAGAAAACTATTGCTAACATTTTTAACTATTTGCTATATCAATATATATTTAAAAGCTTAAGAGGGATGGCCCTGTGGCTGTGTGGTTAAAGTTCCTAGCTCTCCACTTTGGCGGCCCAGGTTTATGGGTTGAGATCCTGGGCGCAGACCTGCTCCACTCATCAGTCATGCTGTGGAGGCATCCCACATATAAAATAGAGGAAGAATGGCACAGATGTTAACTCAGGGCTAATCTTCCTCAAGCGAAAAAAAAAAGGAAGATTGGCAATGGATGTTAGCTCAGGGCAAATCTTCCTCTCCAAAAAAGAGGGAAAAACGCTTAAAATTTCATGGAGAAAAAAATAATTTTGGCTTTTGGAATGAGTAAACTTTGCTGTTCTTTGCTGGATAATCTTAAGACTGCTGAGTCTGTGGAGCTGAGAGGCCAGCAGGCACAATGGTTCCAAAGTAAATCAGGTAGTTTTTGCTCCCTAAAAAACCATCCTAAACCTGGTGGTTGTGATGTTAATTTACTGTGTTAACTTGGCTAAGCCATGGACCTAGATATTAGGTCAAACACCAGTCTAAAGCTGTGAAGATAATTTTTAGATGAGATTAGCATTAACATTAATTAAATCAGTAGCCATTGAGTAAAGCAGATTACCCTCCATAAAGTGGGTATGCATAACCCAATCAGTTGTAAGCCTTCAGAGAAAAAAAACTGAAGTCTGAGGAAGAAGGAATTCTGCCTCCAGACTACCTTCAGACTCGAGCTGCAATGTCATCTCTTTCCTGGGTCTCCTGCCTGCCAACCTGCTCTACAGTTTTCAGACTTGCAGCCCCATAATCAATAAGCGAGTTCCTTAAAATAAATCTCTCTCTCTCATATATATAAGTCTTATATATGTCTTATATACACATCCATACACACATATTATGTATATATATATGTAAATACACACATATTTATAAATATAAATATGCACATTCTATTGCTTCTGTTTCTTTGAAGAACCCAAACTATTACAGTGGCTTATTCAACAACCTTTATCTAGCTCACAGTTTGTGGGTTGACATTTTGATCTGCCTTTGTCAGGATTGCTCTGATAATCTGGGCCAGACATAGCTGATCTGGGCTGACCACTCATATATCCGCAGTCTGCTCCTTGGTTGGCTGGGGCTGGCTGGTTTAAAATGGCCTAACTGGGATGACTCACCCCAGTTCCACGTGGCCTCGAGTCCTCCAGAAGTCTGGACAGGGCTTATTCCCATGGGGACTGGGCAGGTTTCCGAGACAATGAGCAGAAGCATGCAAGGCCTCTGAAGGCCCAGGCTCAGAATTGGCACTAGATCACTTTTGCTGCATTCTGTTGCCCAGAACAAGTACAAGGTCAAACCAGATCAGAGGGGAAGCAAAATATTCGCTACCTCCTGATGACAGGGATTGGGAAGAGACTGTGGCAATTTGCAATCTACCACATAGCTGAATCGAAGCTCACAGAGTGTTAGCAGGTGAGAGCCTATGGCTGCAGTAGTTGTGGCTATATATTATAAACAGTGAGTAAGATATTATGCTTGACCTGAAAGAGCTTATAGTAAGTGTGGCTGAGGGAGGGATAAGGATAGCAGTAATTACAGCAAACATTGATACATGCAATAATTGAAACTGTGAAAGCCCTAAAATGGGAAATTTAAATCAGGTCAAGTAGACAACAAGACTTCCCGGAAGAGGTACGACTTGAATGATTATAGTTAGAAAAGTCCACAATAAGCTAAAATGTATGCCTGGAAGAATACCAAATTTGCATTTAGGTAATTAAGACAGAGAACATATTATTAGTAATTTTAGGTGGTGATTAGTAGTATGGGTCTTTGAGTTAAAAAAAACTGAACTGGACACTCAGCTTCACTACTTAACAGGTATCTGAACTTTGGGCAGATCATTTAACCCCGTTACTACTTAAATCCCTTATTAGAGGATGGAAACAAAATAGTGCCTACCGATCAAGGTTGCCCTATTAAGTGAAGCGTACATAAAGCTTGACAACAGTGTCTGAAGCATAGTAAGCACTCAATAAATTATGCTATTATTGCTACACTTTTTCTTTTAATAATATTCATTTTTGCATATTTTGGTTTTTAAACTCCAACAGAGACCATTTTCAAAAATTCTTTTTAGTATTAGAGTCACAAAAGTTAAATCAAATAGTCGAATCCTTGTTTCTCTTAAGCTTCAGAAAAGCCCTTTCTTGGGAGGGATGGACAATCTATGGCTGCTCTCCAAGACAGCAGAGCTCAGTGTGGGGTCCACTGCCCCGTGGAGGTCCCCAAAACCCTTTCAAGGGTAAGCAAGTTCACAACTATTTTCATAATAGTGCTAAGACATATTTGCCTTTTCCGCTGTGTTGCTGTTTACACTGATGATGCAATAACGATGGCAGGTAAACTGCTGGGTATCAGCACACATCAAGGCAGAGGCAGAAACTCTGCTAGCAGTCTTTGTGTTCTTCACCTCCAGTCACTCACAATAGGGAAACATGTCCATTAGCCTTAGGGATCGCCTTAAAGAAGCAACGTACATTACCTATGAGAGTCAACCCTTGGATACAGGCGATTTTAATATTCTATGTGATGAAATGAGAAGTAGACAAAAAGCACTTCTGCTACCTGTTGAATTAAGATTGTTGCCTTGAAGGAAATCACTTGTGTGATTATTCGAGTTGTGAGCTGAACTAGCCAGTTTTTCCAAGCAAACATCATTCTTTAGCTGAAAGAATGACGGATAAACTATGGTTGTTCAGACTTGGGTGTTTGGCAGACATTTTCACAAAAATTGAATGGACTGAGTCTGTCACTTCAAGGAAAGTGTTTATTGCCAATGATAAATTTTCAGCTTGCAAGCTTCTGATACCTCAAGGCATTTCTAATGAGATTGGTGATGATAGAAATGAATGTGATTTTGGAGTATTATATTTAAAAATGGGCCCATATTTGGAAGATCTGCATAAGTCATGAACCAATATTTTCAAAATGACCAGTGCACAATTTTACAAAATCATGCATGTATAGCAGACCCATTCAAAGTTTAATATAGAACAGTGGATTTTAGAGGCCGGCCCGGTGGCGCAGCGGTTAAGTGCGCACGTTCCGGCCCGGGGTTCACCAGTTCAGATCCCGGGTGCGGACATGGTACTGCTTGGCAAGCCACGCTGTGGCAGGTGTCCCATATATAAAGCAGAGGAAGATGGGCATGGATGTTAGCTCAGGGTCAGTCTTCCTCAGCAAAAAGAGGAGGATTGGCAGCAGATTGGCAGCTCAGAGCTAATCTTCCTCAAAAAGAAAAAAAAGAAAAGAATGGTGCCATCATACAATAAAATATCATGTAGCCATTAGAAAGAATGTCATTAAGAATATTTAAGGCCATGAGAAAACATTCACCAAATATTAAAAAGTCACGGAAGAATTAGAAAGTGTACAGACAGTAACATATTAACTTTATTGAGAAATAATAATAATGCCAAAATGCTAACAATGATTACCTCTGCCTAGTGAGCTTATAGTTATTTTTGTTTTCTTCTCTATGCTTTCTGTGTTTTCTACAAGCATGTAAATAAAATTTTGAACCATCCACATACACCACAATCTTCTGAGTATATTTTGTCCCATGGTGTGGTGTAATAATAATGTTTATAATAATAACACAAGGTCATTTTATAAATATTAAATTGTGCTCAATATCCTCTATTTATAAAGAAAGGAAATATGTGTGATGGAAACATGGATTTGATTAGTCTTTATACTTTTCTGTGCTTTTATTTCTAATTCTAAATTTCAGGAGGTGGGCAATGTACTTTTTAATGCTTTCCATCCAAACAAGTTAAAATTTTAAAAAGTTAAAGTTCTTTAAGAGGTAACCTTCAATTACCTGAAAAAGTAATTTATGTGAAGTACCTTGTTCCCTTATTGCTGGATAAATGAAACATTATTGCACATATTACAGAGGAAAAGGTATTTATTTGACTTTTGGTAGGTTCAAACCCAGTGCAATTGAATACTATATTTTCCATACTGCTCAAGTTGATCTTATAATTTAAATGGCAGAATTATGAAAATCTATCCTATATTAGTATCAATGTATTATATCAATTAGAATCAACATATTATACACAATACCCAAAGGTTTAGGAATATTTTTAATAGTCTTACAATGTTTCCAAAATACAGTATCAGAGAAATAGAGGCACAGGGAGTTTGCAAGGCTGGTTCAGGTTTACATAAGAGAACATGCCAACGTTGACACATCCAACAGGAGAATTACAGAGATGGGAATTGAGTCAATGCTTCCTCCAAAACCATTATGGCAGGCTCAGAGCAATTTGTCTACATGCCGAATTATGTTTTTCCTCATCAATACACTCCATTAACTAGACTTTTTTTTAACTTAGTGAAAAGTAATCAAATTTAATCCTACCACTTATAGGAATAGAAACAATTTCTTCCCATTGATCTTTAGTTGTCATTAAGGAAAGTGAACTTCAGGACCCCCATCTTGATTTCAGCATGGCTCTCATCATACAGATCTACCTGTGGGGGTTTTCTTGAGCTGCAGAGCCAAACTATGTGCTCAGAATTCAGCCAGAAGCTGATCTTATAAATGGCACTAAATCCCAATGCATATTATTGGTTTGATATGACTGTTATATTCAGATTTTGACCATCTGGCTCTCTTATTTCACCCATCCGTGTGTGCTTGGGTTATTATTCTATAAGAAAGTCCTTAAATTGAAGAAATACCAGGCTCACAATAAATAATCCCAATGAAGTTTGTCTTGATGCTTACAGTTGGCTGTGTCTGCTGAGCCCTGATTAAAAGCCCTTTGGCCCTGTTGATTCATCATCTGAGCCCGTTTATTTAAATGTATTCCCCCCTCCTCCTCTCACCTCCAGGAGTCATCTTCTTCACTATCTCCATATGCATGCTTTTATTCTTTCTAACGGGGTAATTACAGAGAACTAGTCCTAACTCCTATTTCTGCATGGGTGATTATAGCTATGCTAGATAGGCACACAGGAAACAAGGGGAAATAGTAGATACCATATTTTTAAATCTTTTAAAAAATGCATTGATGAGCTGGCAAGAAAGTAAGAAATACTAAGAATTATAAGTCTAAGTCAAACCAGAAACCTGGAATAGTAAGCAGAGCGCTAAAACCAAGTTGTGACCATTGGGCATTTTCCAAACTCAATGAACTCTAGCTACAACTTTTATGGCCTGGTGGGTGGGTGGGAAGAGAGAGAGAGAGGGACAAAGGCCAAGGCCAGCCCAAAAGCTCACCCAGCTCTTCAAAGAGTGGGAATCTTGAAGTTCAGAGAAAACATTTAATTAAAATAAAATAAAGTAAAAAACAGTTCCCCACATTTTCTATTTGGAACACTTCCCATTATAGAAGCCGAAGAGAGAGCAGACATCTGACCTAGAAGCTAATGCAGTGGCACACGACCTCAGCTTGTCCAATCAGAGCTTTTACTCAAGTCTGGGATCTTGAGAAAATAATGCAAAGCTCTGAGGATGGTAGAGATTCTTTAAAGCCGTTGCAACAGTGGAGTCAAGAGCACAGCAGCATCAGGGCAGAAGCTTCCATTGGTAGCAGTGCGAATGGCCATTCTCAGCTGCCTGGTTTCATGTGGTTCCTGCATATTTCCCGAGTATCGTTCTCCAGGCTTGTGATTGATTCTTTTAATATACTTCTAATGAATATTACGTCTAATAAATTTCTATTTAAATTAGCCAGAACTTATTTCCGATGTTTGCAACTGAGCACTTCGTTGATATAATCTTCCGCCAAACTCAGAAATCTTCAATGCCCAAGCCAGAGAATTCTTTCTTGGGGGATCGTCACCCAGGAAAGCCTAAATCTAAGTAAAAGATGCTAATCTGGAAGAAAGTTTTCTCGCAGTTACAGTTGCTTTAGCTCAGGGATCTATCCAGGGTCCTGACCCCCACTGTTACTCTCTGAGCT